>NC_142787.1:31834697-32139697 GCF_988280905.1 Pimephales promelas
CGAATGAATACATAAATATATTTTTTGCACATGTTTTTTAATTGTATCTACAAATCTTATACACTGCCATAAATAAATTAATGAATAAATAAACATTTATGACTGAAAGTTTTAATTATTTGCTTTTTATTTAATTTATTTTTACATTTTGTTTTTGTTTTAAATGCGTCTTATACTTATACAAATTAATGAATAAACAAATAAAGAAACGTGTTCAAACAAAACTTAATGATTTATTATTATTGATTATTTTTTAATTCATTCATTTTATTTTTTATATTTTTAACACTATGTAAATGTCTTGATATCAGTTGCCATGACTTAAAATTTTCCATTATTGTAATTTTCAATTAATTGATTAATTTAATAGAGTAACAAAAGCATTGTGACAAATCAACAAAAATGGCAAATGGTCATAAAGGCAACCATATTATGTATTCATACCCCAATGCATGCTGGGAAGAAGGCAAATTGGTCCGGATTTGTTTGTTTTTTTCAGTGTCTGAAAAGACTTTAATAAATCATTAATCCCACTAACCTGCTGTTTGTGTCACTTACACGTAAAACCACAGTATATCATAGAAAATGTACATAAATTCACACAAAATGTACACTCTAAAAATTGCTGGGTTGTTTTAACCCAACTTTGGGTCAAATATGAACAAAGCCAGCCATTGGGTAACATTTTTTAATTACATTTTTAACCCAATGTTTGGGGTTTTTCCCTATTTGACCCAAAGTTGGGTTAAAACAAGCTAGCATTTTTAGAGTGTATAAAGCAATATTTACAGTGCACTGTAAACCCGAATAAGTTGGAAAAAAATAACATTAATCCGGCACTAAACACTTAATTTTAGCATTCACTCTCCCTTTTAAGTATCATGGCAAAGCAAAGCATGCTGGGAAATAGAAATCCCAGCACATTTTCAGTTAAATTTAAGTTTGTCTAAATTAAAAGAAACAAGTTCATAGAATTTTCATAGAATTAAACATCTTACTTAAAATGTGTCAGTTTTGTGAACTCAAAAGAAAAATAAAATTCTGAATACTCATTAAAGTTAATTTGATTGAACTAATTTTTATAATTTAAGTTGGCCCTACTCAAAACAATTAGTTATTTTGAGCGTTAGGGTTTACAGTGTATGTGACCTTAGCTGTTTTGTGGTGTGTAAGGAACGACAGACCGAGGTG
Source organism: Pimephales promelas (assembly GCF_988280905.1). Classification (NCBI taxonomy): domain Eukaryota; kingdom Metazoa; phylum Chordata; class Actinopteri; order Cypriniformes; family Leuciscidae; genus Pimephales; species Pimephales promelas. The sequence goes on from NC_142787.1 coordinate 31,835,889, forward strand.
AAGCCGGGAAGGAGAGAGAGCCCCGGGGACCGGCTGCTGGTAATGGCTTTTGACGCTCACTTCTTCCGTAATTTGCCGATTAATGGGTGACAGATGCGCATAATGCTTCTGTGCATGGAGCCAGCCAGGAGAGGATGGACCGGGAGTGCTCGTGGGATGAGATAATGCCTATGAGAGGAAAAAAAGAGTTAGGACCCTCTATCAGCCTCTCTCGCCCGCTGCCCCAGTGTGATTTCCAACAGATGTTCAGCACAGAGAGTCAGGAAGGTCAGCATCCTGAGAAATCTCTGTATCCGAGTTTTAGACTGGGAAAAGTTGGAGACGTGCACTCTCAGAAAAAAAGGTACAAAAGCTGTCACTGGGGCTGTACCTTTTCAAAAGGTAAACTTTTGTCCATTTTAGGTGCTAAAAAGAACATTTTAGTTGTTAATATGTACATTTTAGGCGCAAATATGTCAATTTTAGGTCCTAATATGTTCATTTGAGGTCCTAATATGTACATTATAGGTCCTAATATTTATATTTTAAGTGCTAATATGTACATTTTAAGTGTTAATATGTACATTTCAGGAGCTAAGTACATTTTAGGTGCTAATATGTGCATTTTAGGTGTTAATATATACATTTTAGGTGCTTAAATGTACCACTAAGGTACCAATATGCAGCCTTTGGGTACAAAAGTGTACCTTTTGAAAAGGTACAGCCCCAGTGACAGCTTTTGTACCTTTTTTTCTGAGAGTGTGGAGTCAACTTGAAATGTAAATCTGTAAATCCAAGGCCAGGGTCTTAGGGTCTGTGCGACAGATATCAACAACATATGATTTTTGGTAAAACTTTGTTTTGACGGTCCCCTTATGGAAGCGTATTCACTTGAGGTAACAAAATCGACTCTGTTTTTCAGAATTAACGAGTTAATTATCTCAGAATTACAAGATAATTTTTCATGGAAAAAAGTTTTTGCTCTGTTTTTCTGAATTAATGAGTCAATTATCACAGAATTATGAGATATATTTTTCTTGAAAAAAAATATTTCACTCTGTTTTTATGAATTAATGAGTTACTCTGTTTTTCATTAATTCAGAAAAACACAGCAACAACTTTTTTCCATGAAAAATGATCTCGTAACTCTGAGATATTAACTTAAATAAACAAATTAAAGAGCAAACAAACATGCTAAAACATAAAAATGTATGATTTATTACTGTATTAAAAACTTTAATGTTAGGTGCAATTAATCGTGATGTGAGATTAATTAGCTACACTGTAAAAAATATTGTTGGTTTAACTTTAAAAATTAAGTAACCTGGTTGCCTTAAAATGTTAAGTTCATTGAAATGTAAAAATTGAGTTAATACATTGTATGTCAAAATATTATGTTATCTAAACCACATAAATTAAGTTGATTTGACAAAAGAAAAAAATGTTGTGATTACATATCATGAAAATATTTTTTTTACAGTGTATGTTATATATATAATATATACATTTTATTGTGAACAATTTAAAATACTAACATGTTTTTTCAAGCACTCTAATTTTACAACACTGTGTGTGTGTGTGTGTGTGTGTGTGTGTGTGTGTGTGTGTGTGTGCTGAATGCTGAGTAGATTCCCTGCAGTGAGTTGCAGGGCTCCGGATCTGAGGCCATCTCGCCCCCTCTAATCCCCCTTTCCTGTTTTGTGTAAATGCAGCGCCGCAGAGGAAGAGCGGGATTTATTTGATAATTAGGCAGATAATACCTTACAGCCAATTACCTGAGATGGGTGGGTTACGAGTGTGTTTTGGGCATGTGGAAGAGGTGGTGACGCCCGTATCCCTCCACACTATAAACACTCGCTGATTCAGATTGGCCAAACCCGGAGTCGTTGTCGGTCGGCTGAATCGGTGTGCATGGAAGCGAAGCGTCTAATTGAACGCTGTCAAGAAAACATGCGAGCGTCAGGGATCTGGAAGAGTTTGTGGCTTCAATGCAATCTCACCCTGCACTCGCTTCTCCACACACACACACATGGCCACGGATCAAAGCCTGGCCCACAAAATAGCATCAGTGTGGAGATGCTTCTTCTGTAATGTGGTTTGGGTATTTTATTTTTAAAGACCGAATGAGTTTTTGAGCCCTGCAATCTGATCAATTTTCACTCTAAGCTGAAATGGAAAAGAGAGGAATGTGCTCTAAAGGAAAAGACAGATTTGGACTCGGTCAAACGAGTCTGTAAAGGAAGTGCTTTGTTTATTTTCAGCTGTAAATGGGATCTCCTGTCAGCACGACATTTGCCTTGGCCTTCACACTTCTGTTTATTGGTATCTGTGGCACAGAATCCCCTGCAAGCCCTCCATACTAAACATCCATGATATCAGTCTCTGGCTGACTTGGTCTGGATGTTTGCAGATGTACAAGGAGACACGCATTCGAGATAATGAGCCAATTGCTTATTTTGGAAAAGGCATCCTGTGGTATTTAAAGCAGTTCACTTTAAAAAAAATGATAATTTACTCACCCCCATGTCATCCAAAGCCGCGTTTCCACCGCAGGAACTTTCCCCAGGAACTAGGAACTTTGGGGTGGTACTCGGTGTGTTTACACCAGGGTTTAATTGAAGTTCCGGCTAATAATTTACCCCCCAGAAAATCCCTACTGCCGGGGTAGTAGTTTTTCAGAGTTCGGGAACTTTCGGGGTGGGACTTGGTGATTGGTTCTTACCACGATGGCGCGCGTTCCAGAGCCGTTAAATATGAACGGCTCTGGCGCGCGTTCGTCCCATCCATCTCACGGTCAATGTCCGCTGATAACAAACGTCTACTTTTATATCTAGCATTACGAGCTTTCTGAATACGCTTTGGGTACTCTTCTCTTTTCTGCCGTTTTGTTAATTACCTCGTTAGTAAACCAATCGCACAGAAAAGCAGCACAGCTTGAATCTCCTCCATACAAAACTCAAAACAAACGCGCAGGCATTAGCAGTCGCACGCAGTTCAACGTCACTACATCTTCCCGCCCCGGACCGGTACTTTAGTACGCAGTGTAAACCATAGACAGGTGTAGGGTGTAGGGTGTAAAGCGTAAACGCAGCGGACTAGGGAAAAAAAAGTTCCTGTGAAAAAAATTCCTGGGACAAAAAATTCCTGGTAATTACGGTGGAAATGCAGCTCAAGATGTCATTCTTTCTTCAGTCGAAAAGAAATTAAGGTTTTTGATGAAAACATTCCAGGATTTTCTCCATTTAATGGACTTCAATGGCGTCTAAACGGTTCAAGGTCCAAAAAAAGTTTCAGTGTAAATGGCTCAAAGGGTTTTAAACGACACCAGACGATGAATAAGGGTCTTATCAAGCGAAACGATCGCTCATTTAATAAATAAATAACAAAGTTTAAGTTTTATAAGCTCAAATGCTCGCCTTGCGGTTTTGTGATGCAAGTTCGTCGTGACTCTCCTGTTCGAACTCGTTCATCAAAATGAGCGAATCATTTCCCGAGTCAACTCGTTCATTTTGATGAACGAGTTTGAACGGGAGAGTCACGAACATGCATGGGGACATATTCTTTTTTTTTTTTTTTTTTTTTTTGTTGATAGTTTTGTTTTTAAATGTTTGAAAATTGCTTTGATTTTTTTGAAAATTGAGCCCTGGGGCTAATTCTGGCATATTTACATTACTGAAATGTTATCAATATGCATTGTCCCTTTTAAATAAATAAATATTTAAATAAATAAATAAATAAATTTATTAATTTTGTTTGTTTTATTTAAAATGTATTAATTTATATTTTGGTTTTAGTTATTTTAGTACATTTAACGTATTTCAGTTTGCTGCCAAAGCAACATTTCTAATTTTCGTTTAATTTAGGTTATTCATCTAATATTTATATATATATATATATATATATATATATATATATATATATATTAGCTTAACAACAACAACACTGGTCTTTAAAGAGCAGAATAAAAACTAAAACCTTTTTGGGGGTTTGTAAACCACTGGTTTAGAACATACCTAGTCTAATCTGCAACATTATGACATTTTATGTTAAATTTGACAAATTTGATAAATTTGATACATTTTAAGTTTAATATGACATACAAGATAAGTGATGCACTTTTGTCTGATTTTATTGTTGATTTGACAGACAGGTTATTAAAGCCTTGATAAACAGCTTTGGAGATTGTCTTTCCACATTCAAGATCTGCGACTGAATGGGGTCGCCAAGATGGCCGCCAAGTGGACTGACTTTAATATTTCTCATGCAAACATGCTAATGAGTTGAAATGCTATTTCCACATCATTAAAGCACAGACATTTCCCTCATTTTGTTCTGAACTTAAAGTTTTACAGTGTGTCATGCCTCAACATTCAATGTCTGGAAACTTAGTTTTAAACTGTGATCCACTTCATTGGAGACTGGCGTTTTCCGCAGTCCTCGGCATGCGTGACGCTCCTCAGCTGAAGTGTTCGCGTGGAAGATCATATCGTGTTGGTTTAGCCATTCGATACCGACAAACATTTATCCACCCCTCGCCCTCGGCTGAGCCGCTCCAGGTCATTAAAAACCCGTGGCGGTTTGGGCCGGGTTCGAGGACTGGCGTGGATAAGCTGCCGTCACACGTCTTGTTGTGGGAATGCTGATAAAGTGGGCTGGTTTGGCGATTATGGCAGACTATGAAGGGAAGTGAGGCGGTGAAGGGGCCCAGATTCCCCGTCCCGATAGCAGGGGCCCATCCCACTCCTCCCAAGCTTGAAATCCAAGCCAAATCAATTACACTCCCCCGGCACCGAAATTACAGAGCAATAAATAACCCGGCAGAAAATATGAAGGCGTTATAAGGGTCTGCAGGCGGTGGTGAGGCCCACGGCTTCTTCTTCATGGTCTCCCCCTCCGTCCTTCCGTCCTCTCTCTCGGTGACTTTAGTCGAGTCCCCTTGATTCCTCCTGCATCTCTAGTTTCAGGGCTTTCTGTTGTCCATGACCTCCAGTCCTGCTTTAGGATATGTGATCCGGTGTGTAGCGATCGCCCTCTTCTCCTCTAGCCGACAGCGACTCTGGGACATTTATATTGTTTCCCCAATTGCCAATATCTCACATTTTTACAATTTCCCAGATATGTTTCCTTTAATTTATGCACACTCTAAAAATGCTGGGTTGTTTTAACCCAATTTTGGGTCAAATATGGACAAACCCAATTGGGTTTGGATTAAAAGATGCAATTTATAAATTTAACCCAACATTTGGGTTTGTCCACATTGGTGGGTTTTTTAGAGTGTATTATTTCCATTAAAATTATGCTAAAGTGTACTTTTTTTTTTACAAGGGAAATCAAAGTACTATTACACTCTGATATCATTGCATTTCCATTCGTATTTCACTCTAAAAAATGCTGGGTTGTTTGAACCCAATTTTGGGTAAAATATGGACAAACTCAGCCATTGGGTTACATTTTTAAATTACATTTTTAACCCAATGGCTGGGTTTGTCCATATTTTACCCAAAATTGGGTTCAAACAACCCAGCATTTTTTTTAGAGTGTTCTTACTGATATATTGCTTTTCGCACACGTGAAGCCCTGAAAAGTACAAACTTAGAATAAACAACTGATTGGTCAATCTTATTATCAAACCCTCTTGAGGAGTGATATTGCTAAAGAGCAAAGTAATAACAGAGCGTACATGGAAGCACACTATGTCAATGTCACTTTTATCTCCAGAAAGCAGTGTGTGTATGCAGTACGGCCAGCCAGAGTCATTATCAAGCAATCACTTTACAATATTACATCAGCTGTTTGCTTTCCTGTATCCTGTTCCAATTAAAATCACACAAACATCAGACTCATTCACAAAACTGATTTCTCTTGTTATGGAATATTTAATCTTGTATTGTTTTTCCACTGTTACACACATGATGTAAGCACTGGCTGTGTTTGAGTCATGCTAACCGTCCAGCGGTTCAAAGTTAATGTTCAACCGCTTAGCCTTCAGCCCAGAGCTCCGGACGAGAGCACAATGGCTTATCTGTGTGTGTGTGTGAGTGTGTTTTCTCTTTCTCTCTATCTGCTGATCAAGGGAAGTATTTGAACACTTGTCTATACACAGAGCCTCTGTGAGTGTGTGAGGCCAGGAAGTGTGAAGGGTAAACATCCCCCAGTAAATGGCGCCATTTTATTTTGGCTCTTACGCGTCCACACAAGTTTGGACTTTTCGTTGAAATGGACTGTCAGAACTGGCCTGGCATGAGTCAGAGTTTATGCTGAAGATATATATCGCTGCTGGATTATATAGTGGAGTTTGAAGATATTGACGTCAGACTCGCGTATATCTCTCCATGAGCTCTTCAGTAAACATGCTAACATGTTCAATAAAAGCCTCAGATTTGAGAGAATTGCTTTTAAGTGGTCTTGAGTCGACATGTTTGCAAGTACACAACAATTAATGCTGTTGTTTTCAGTTCATTTTAGCTAAAATTGCTAAAAAGCTAAGGTTAGCATTTCTGAGACCGCACAGGGGATTTTCATGCTATGTGTAGGCTACAACTGGATGGAAAGAGTTGTCTTTGGGAAACACTGGTTATGTAAGGATTTAAAATGAGTTTATTTGGTGCGGTGATAAGCGGAGTATGTCAGGTCAGGCCAGAAAGCATGCTGTTATTAGCTGAAATATGTCTAAATGTTATTTTTAATGAAGGAGCGAATACTTTCATATAATGAGTGGTGAGAACGAATTGATAAAATATCTAAGCACTATATTGTATAGTAAACACATCATGGTTTACCTGATTATTATGGTGTAGCCAATCCGATCATGAGAAGATTAGAACGCTAACAATTGTACGAGATGGCAATTTAATTCGTGCAGTATGGAAACAAATTAAAAATAAAATAAAATGTACACTCTAAAATTTGCTGGGTTGTTTTAACCCAACTTAAACCCAACCATTGGGTTAAATTTTTTAAATACATTTTTAACCCAACGTTTGGGTTTGTCCATATTTGACCCAAAGTTGGGGTTAAACAACCCAGCATTTTTAGAGTGAAAAAAAAAAAAATCAAAAACAAGGTCAATTCTAGTATGTTTTGGCAGGGACATTTCCAAGGACAACTCCGGCCAACAAATCCTCGGACAACACGGACATCTGGTCTACGAACAAAAAAAAAATGAAGTAGGAAGCCAGAGATGATGCAGTCCACGGCAAAAAAATGCTGGGTTGTTTGACCCCAAATTTGGGTCAAATATGGACAAACCCAAATGTTGGGTTAAAAACGTTATTTAAAATTTTAACCCAACTTTCACTTTTAACTGCAATTTTTTTTTAATTACATTTTAAACCCAACATTTGGGTTTGTCCATATTTGACCAGCTGGATTGGGCCTTTGCCCTCTGGCCAAACATGCAGGACATACAAAGAGGAGAGAGGCGTATTCCCTGGTGAACAAACTCTTATCTAACCAACACCAGCCGGCTGAGATTGTCTCCATGGGGAGACAGACACATGTGGACTGTAGTGATAGTTGTCCCGATAATTATCCCGTCTCATAATGGTTTGTTACACATGAGAGATAAGTAAGTGATGCGTCTAGACCATTTAGATGGTGACACTGAGGTGTGATCAGATAAGTCAATCTGCATGAGTGAAGCAAATGAAATACTAACAAAGAATTGTGTGAAAAGAATGCATTGATCTGATGTTCACGAAACTCGTTAAATAAAAATAAGCGTTTGATGAGAAATTCACAAATCCCACGCTACACTCTAAACAAATGCTGGGTTGTTTTAACTCAATTTTGAGTAAAATATTTACAAACCCAGACATTGGGTTACATTTTTAAAGTACATTTTTAACCCAAAGGCTGGGTTTGTCCATATTTTACCCAAAATTGGGTTAAAACAACCCAGCATTTTTTTAGTGTGTAAACCTACCCGTCACAAACCCAAAATGCTGGGTTGTTTCAACCCAAATTTGGGTCAAATATGGACAAATCCAAATGTTGAGTTAAAAATGCATAAAAAATGTAGAGTTGAAAGTGAAATTACATTTTTAACCCAACATTTGGGTTTGTCCATATTTGACCCAAATTTGGGTTGAAACAACCCAGCATTTTGGGTTTGTGACAGGTAGGTTTACACACAAAAAAAATGCTGGGTTGTTTTCACTCAATTTGAGTAAAATATTGACAAACTCAAACATTGGGTTACATTTTTAAATTACATTTTTAACCCAATGGCTGGGTTTGTCCATATTTGACCCAAAATTGGGTTAAAACAACCCAGCATTTTTTTTAATGTGTAAACCTAGCCGTCACAAACCCGGTGCTCTCTAACAAATCCTGGGTTGTTTCAACCCAAATTTGGGTCAAATATGGACAAACCCAAATGTTGGGTTAAAAATGCAATAAAACAAGTGAAATTACATTTTTAATCCAACATTTGGGTTTGTCAATATTTGACCCAAATTTGGGTTGAAACAACCCAGCGAGATTCTTCAAACACTCACGCATTCACAGAAACAAGATAGAAAAATGTCTCAGTATTTTTAAATTATACTTTATTTAATATAAAACAAACAATAAACAAATAAATTAAATATTTCTAAAATAATTCTTTAGAGGGGAAATTTATAATATCATCGATTGTTACAAAGGGGAATACACAAATGGAATGTCACGTGTTTTATCAATTTGTTTTGATGTTTCTTTCTCATTTAGAGGTCAAACATCCCTGTAGCTGCCTGAAACGAAGTTATCAAAGTTGCTCTCATTGGGGAAACGAACCACCAATTGTCCCAGAAATACGGCCCAAAGGGAGCCGTGCGTCCCTGGCTGAGAATGCAAAGTACACTGGGTAAATTAACTTGAGAAAAGCCATTGGCTTCTTATCAGCTTGTGGGATGAGGCTTTGCATTCCCTGAAGGACATTGCAGAGTTTGTTTAGAAAGGCCAGCATTAGCATTTGTATATTAAAAGATAGTGCAGGATAAAGATGGGCAGCTGGAGAACCATTAGCATAATAAGGGGCTTTCTCATTTGCACACAGCCCCCCAATCACCCTAGCCAGCAGTCACACACACACACACACACACACACATTACAGCCGCATGAGACCATTGTCCACCTCGGCCTATCCCGCAAAACAAGCCGGGGTGGTTGGAAGGTTGCAGCCAAACAATGGAGGATCCATTTGAAATCAATCAATATCAAGGCATTTCACATTCAGTCGAGTCCTTTTCTTCCGTACAGTACTGGCGATTGAAGCGTCGCTGACCACCACAAACCAAACGGCGAGGCATGAAATAAACAGTGAAGTCGAGTGCTCAGAGGTTTAGCCTTGACAGTGTACAATGGTACGAGCAGCGAACAATAGCTATTGTAAATGTGTCAGGGATCGCTTCAGAATAGATTTACATAATTTCTTCACCTTCACTTTATATCATTTAGAATAATTTATAAAATGTAATTGTGATATGTACATAAAATATTTTAAGATATTCACAGGAAATTCAGGCACTTTGCCGCCACTACAACATGCAAGATCCTGAGATTTAAGACAGTTGTTTGTTTGTTTTTTAAATAAAAAATGTAAAATAATTTTATATAGAGAGAGATTTATATTTATCAACGCTATTCGCTTTTAATATCAAAATAAATGTTCTCTTTTTAATAAAAAAAAAAAAAAATCGGGTTTGAAAATGCTCCCGTGTGCCGCTCCAACATGGCGTCCTACATCTAGCAGCACCCGTTCAATAAAAACTGATGATATGAGAGTGAAAATGAGTAGTTCATAGTGCCAAGCATCGTTATAATGTTCTTAGGCATAACAACAGAGGTGGAAATCCTCGTCCCACTTTATCGCATCGTCGTCTTCAGGTCCATCCGAGAGCGCACATCGTGGTAGCCGAGGAGGCATGGGATAGTCGACAAAGCATCATGGGTAAACACTGAATCATTGTCTGAAGAGCAAGAGCTGGAGGTGTCCTCGCAAGATGGGGAGTACTGTTCGAACGGGGTGGATAGGTCCAGGTACTGAAACAAAAGGAAAAATATGAATGGTTTAGAGGTTTGGACTCAAAAACAACATCTCGATGGACTCAAACTTGTGTTTACCTCGTCTGAAATGGACACCAGGACCCTATCGAGCTCTTCCACGAGCTGTTTGAATGTCGGTCTTTGTGTTGGAACCGCATGCCAGCACTCTCTCATCTTCATGTAGCTATAAAAGCCATTCGAACGTCAGTAAATCACAGTGATAAATGACATATTTTTTGGTGAGCAGAGTCAGACTGATGCTTACAGTTCATGGGTGCAGTTGGACGGTTTGTCCATTCGATGACCTTCCTTCAGCAGCTTGAACAGCTCCTCCACCGGTATCCCAGGGTACGGCGATCCCCCCAGGGTGAAAATCTCCCACATCAAGACTCCAAAGGACCAACTGCGGAAGCAACCATGTAGGATAATCAGCTTGAGCCCAGAGCATATTTTAGTCATTAAAAACGTCCACCATCTAATCAGGATTAAACTACACTGGTGCATTCTGGTTAATCTGAGCGGGCTCTTTGGCATAGCTGTAATGATTAGCCAGACTTACACATCGCTCTGGTGTGTGTAGACTCTGTCAAACAAGGCTTCTGGTGCCATCCATTTCACTGGCAGACGTCCCTGAAATTGGAAACAACAGGGCTGTGAGTGGGACAGTTATCTGCCACACAGGCCGAGCCAAAGCACTCCACCTCCCGCTAATCCCCGCCCCCCTCTCCCCAATTATCTCCAATTAAGCTTTCTGACAATCAGTACGGACACATTACACATCTGTCTTTCAAAGCTTTAAAGGAGTAGTTCACTTTTCAAGAAACTTTTGCTGATGATTTACTCACCCCCGTGTCATCCAAGATGTCCACATCTTTCTTTCTTCAGTCGAAAAGAAATGAAGGTTTTTGATGAAAACATTCCAGGATTTTTCTCCATATAATGGACTTCAATGGGGACCAAACGGTTCAAGGTCCAAATGACACTTTCATTGCAAACTACAAACTGTTCAAAGGGCTTTAAACGACTCCAGACGATGAATAAGGGTCTTATTAAGCGAAACGATCGCTCATTTAATTAAAAAAACAAAAACAAAGTTTAAGTTTTATAAGCTGAAATGCATTTCGTTCATTTTGATGTATATGAACGAAATTACTCGAAAAAAGATTCGTTCATTTTGATGAACAAGTGCGAACAGGAGTTTCTTTCGAGTTAATGTTTAAATGAACGAATCTTGTCCCAAGTCAACTCGTTCATTTCGTTCGTTGAATGAACCAAATAACACGAAAAAAAGATTCATTCATTTTGATGAACAGGAGAGTCACGAACGCGCATCACAGAACAGAGCAAGGCGAACATTTGAGCTTATAAAACTTAAACTTTGTTATTTATTTATTAAATGATTGATAAGACCCTTATTCATCGTCTGGAATCGTTTAAAGCCCTTTGAACAGTTTGCACTGAAACTCTCATTTGGACCTTGAACCGTTTGGACCCCATTGAAGTCCATTATATGGAGAAAAATCCTGGAATGTTTTCATCAAAAACCTTCATTTTGTTTCGACTGAATTAAGAAAGACATGGACATCTTGAACTACTCCTTTAAGGCATCAAACAGGGCCATGAAGTCCAGCTTACAAATGGTATATCTTCAAACTTGAATAGAATTGTAACTTACATTAGTGGTTTTTTTGTAGTAGTCGATTTGATGCACTCCTCTCGCCAAACCAAAATCAGCGATTTTCATCACATTGTCCTCGGTCACAAGAACATTCCTTGCTGCTAAATCTCTGTGAATGCACTGAATGCCAAAAAAAAAAGAGATTTCTATTTAGTTCAAACGGCACAAACAATGTTTCGCAAACTCACTCGAGTAGATAAACATGTTCACATTGAGGCTTTGTTCCCGCAAACCAGATGAAACAAAAAATTAAAGCCACTTTCTATATGAGGTCTCCCGTATAAATCAACATATAGCAAGCAAAAGTTTAGACAAGCCGCACTTTAAATAGACTTGGACTTTCTTATGTAAATGCATGTCATTAAGTTTATTTTGGTTTTCATTTGAAATAGAAGTGGTATTTGAGGATTGAAAAAGAGGCCCCTGGTTTGTGGCCCTTAATGGAGGGGTTTCAGACGACTGCATTCTTAGCAGGCCACAAAAAGCTAGTAATCCGATCCAGTGCACAGGCGGGTCCGAGGGCCTGCTCGCTAACAGATTTATGGCAGTGCTAAAAAGGACAAAGCCCACAGAGACAGGATGGACACAGCGGTAAACACGACACACCACCACTCCACCGAGGAATGCTCGGCATCACGTGTCGGACAAAGAGACGTGTTGATAAGATGCGGCGGGGCGGGGGACTCACTCTTTTGGAGGCCAGGTACTCCATGCCTCTTGCCACTTGGTAGGCACAGGAGACCAGATCTTTGAAGGTGAGCTGCTCCTCAGGAACCTTGGTCACGTCGAAGGTGTAGTCCATGCCTGGAGGTCGGCGAGCTCTGAGGTATTCCCGTAGGCTACCCTTAGACGCATATTCGACCAGCACGTAAAGTGGACCTGATCCAGAAATATGAACTGAAATCAATTGAAATGTCCATATGAAGTTAGTTCTTCAAACGTTAGCTCTAACTTACCGTCCTGTGTGCAAACACCAAGAAGATTTATGATGTTCTTGTGCTTGTCCATCACCTTCATGAGCTCCATCTCAGAGATGAGGTCTGCCAGGTCTTTGTCAGTTGCGTCGTCTAAAAAGACAGAAAAATCCATCTTAGTCGAATATGCAAATGCTGAACATTTGAATATGATGTGTATATATAAGTGCAAATATACCTTTCAGCATTTTAACAGCTACAGTTGCCATTTGATCTTGATTTTCTCTGTTTATCCCATAAGCCTCGGCTCTCACCACTTGACCAAAACAGCCCTCTCCAAGCGGTTTCCCTAACGTCAAACTAGCACAAATAAACAGTCAGTTCACCATCATAATAAAGAAACACTAATATGCATGAATTCATGCTTAACTAATGCACAGATAATCATGAGTTAATGTATAACTAATGAAGAACTCAACCATTAATTAATGATTACTGCATCAGCAGCTAATAAAGAGTCTATATGTTTAAGAATTGCTATTAATTCAATGTGTCATTGTGTATTTATTCCTTGATGACATATTTTATTAACTAATAGTGTAAATTAATGTGTTAATTACCACAATTAGTCAAAGCTATGCACTTCAACTTCCAGTTGTCTGCTAATGATTGGCAAAGGTATCATTATGTTATGCCTTTACTTGCGGGGGCACATCATTATTAACTAGTCATTCACATGAATTTGCACTAACAATGAAGTAATTAATCATGTATTAATGAATATTAGTGTACCTGTCATATTATCTGGAAGTTGAAATACAAGGCTTTGGCTCATTCTGGTAATTAACATATTAATTAACGCTATTAGTGAAAAAAATGAGTTGTTATGGAATTAATCCACAATTACATATGAAGAGTTCAATTTGCCATTTGAAATTTTCTTCTAAAATAATAATTTTTATCAAGCTTGTATATTTAAGTTCAGTAATTTCACTTGAATGACAATGAAGATTACCTATTAATTGCCATTTAAGTGAAATTACTGAACTTAAATATACGAGCTTGATAAAAATGACCATTCTAGAAGAAAATTTCAAATGGCATTTAGAGGCTTTTGCATCTGAACTCTTCATATTTAATTAATAACAACTAATACATTAACCTTACAGACTCTTAATTAGTTCCTAATGTGGTAATCATTAATGAAAAGCTCAGATAATCATTAGTTACACATTAATTCAGTATTATCTGTGCATTAGAGCACCCTTATTGTAGTGTTACCGAAACATCTTTTACATTTATGGTTGCTAGAGCTACTCACTTCTCTCTTGGAAACTCCCAGTCAGGGTCATACGGCAGTTCAAACTCCATAACCCCAGCCAGCATCGGGGAACAACTGGAGGACAGACGAGCCACTCTCATCAGTGACGCACTTGACTTTCCAGAAGAATTGGACTCCACAGAATACTGAAATAGGGTCCAAAACATACACGATTAGAAACCTGAAGACCATGTTCTTGGGGAATTATAGTTCAGAAGTGTGGGTTTACCTGTCTGCGAAGAGGAAACTTGGAGAGTTTCTGCACTGGGAGCGTATCGAAAGGCTCCCGACTGGGATGAACCTGCATGCGGCAGAGGACCACGATAACGATGGCCATCACCAGTGCCAGGAAGCCAGATGCATAGATGATGATGTCGGTGTACTTGGACTCCGTGAGGTCAATCTCCTTGGCCACGTCCTCCTCTGTGGAATTGATAAGTTTACTTGTACCTCGAGCAATATTCATGATTTGCGTCGTCAATGCGTCTACACAAACAACTCTACCTAATAAGACTGTGAGCCAAGCAGACTGATGAGAGAATCCAATAGAGTTTCCCGCCAAGCAGGTGTATTCCCCAGCATCCTCCATTGTAATATTGGTCAGATATAAGACTTCCACTTCAGACATGTTCAAGCTTCCCGTCTGAGAAGGTGGAAGACACGAAATGCTCGTTAATTCCATACCGATATGGTAACGTGAAAAGTCAAGTGTAACGACTGACTCGCTAAATACCTTCACGATCTTCACATAAGGAATGCCATCAGGCCCGTAACGGCTGCCGTTCATCTCTATGTGCTTTAGCCACTGGATGTGAGGCTGGGCATCACTGTAGACTTTACACAGGAACTGGGCATCTCCACCCACTACAGCCGTGATGTTCTTGGGTAGACCAGCTTGGAGGATGGGTCTGTGTGGAGAGCGTTCTGAAAGGAGAAATCTGAAAGTTCAGTACTTTATCAAAATTCTCATTATGCTATCAATGAAAGTTCACTTTTGAAAACTTTTGCTGATAATTTACTCGCCCCCGTGTCATCCAAGATGTCCACGTCTTTCTTTCTTCAGTCGAAAAGAAATTAAGGTTTTTGATGAAAACATTCCAGGATTTTCTCCATATAATGGACTTCAATGGGGACCAAAAGACAGTTTCAGTGCAAACTGTTCAAAGGGCTTTAAACGACACCAGACGATGAATAAGGGTCTTATCAAGCGAAACGATCGCTCATTCCAAAAGCGTAACTTTTCTAAGGACAAATGCTAGCCTTGCTCTATTCTGAGAGGCGCGTTTGTAACGTCACGTAATACGTAATTACGTTCAAAAGGTCACGGGCGACATAGCCGAAGTACAGAGTCAGTGTTTACAAGTTGAACGCATAGGTTGAACGTGCAAACTAACTCAAACACCGTTTACAAAAAAAGGTAAAACAACGATATTGGACGATTTTGATTCTGTACTTTTGGCTACGCCGCCCGTGACCTTTTGAACGTAATTACGTATTACGTGACGTTACAAACGCGCCTCACAGAATAGAGCAAGGCTAGCATTTGTCCTTAGAAAAGTTACATTTTTGGAATAAGCGATCGTTTCGCTTGATAAGACCCTTATTCATCGTCTGGAGTCGTTTAAAGCCCTTTGAACAGTTTGCACTGAAACTGTCTTTTGGTCCCCATTGAAGGCCAATATATGGAGAAAATCCTGGAATGTTTTCATTCAAAAACCTTAATTTCTTTTCGACTGAGGAAAGAAAGACATGGACATCTTGGATGACACGGGGGCGAGTAAATTATCAGCAAAAGTTTTTTCAAAAGCGATCCTGTAACTTTCAAAAGAATTTGTATAAGGCACAGGGATAGACGAGCGGCACTTCCAATGCTAATCAACGCTCACTAATTAGTTCCATCAAGGGATTTTCAAAACCAGGCCCATGTATTGTGTCGCTTTGAAGTCGATGGGCTTCTGTTCTTTCCCCCCTGTCTGCTGTTGACCCCACGCCGGAATCTTAACAAACAGGTCTGTCACAGGTCAGGTAGAAAATCGGTCTGGACGCCTCAACCCACAGTGCTTCCAGGCACGTACCACGGACCCATGCCAACCCCCCAGCCGTGATGATATTTATTGCCCTTTTCCAGTGTACTTCTTAAATATCTGTATGGACACGTAGAGCCTCGGGTGAACCCTGTGGTGCGGCAGTGTGCCCTGTGGCTGCGTTTGGTGCCTGTCTCGCTATGTGACGCCACTGGTACAGGATCTCACTGATTTGATGCTTATTGCTTCTGACACTTGCTAAGCATGGCAGACTTGCGATGGCGACTGTCTAGAGCCCTCTTACCCAACACGTCCAAGAGGTAGGTGTGAGCAATGGAGCCATATTTGTTCTCCACCACACAACTGTAGTTCCCACGGTCCGAGGGGACCACACTCTCCATGACCAGGCTCCAGTGTTGATGTCGAAGCTATGAACACAAAACGGTGACGTGTCAGCATGAGGCCGATTAAGATTAAGATCAAGTTCAAAATATCAATCTCTCACCTTGATGCCTCCGATCCGGTGCTCTCCTCTGAATTCCCTGCCATTCTTTAGCCAGCGAATGGTGGGAAGAGGGTTCCCCGTGGCGGGGCAGCGAAATTTGACGGTGTTTCCAGCTGGGACGGCG
The DNA here is from genome assembly GCF_988280905.1 of Pimephales promelas. Taxonomy (NCBI): domain Eukaryota; kingdom Metazoa; phylum Chordata; class Actinopteri; order Cypriniformes; family Leuciscidae; genus Pimephales; species Pimephales promelas. Next base: position 31,852,460 of record NC_142787.1, read on the forward strand.
TAGAGCTTCTTCTCCATCCTTTGAGTAAGAGTCCAGTATGGTGCTAAAACGTACGAAACAATGGTTCATTTCAAGCTGAAGCGCAAGTAAACGTGTGGTTTCAATAAACACTAACCTCTGGAGATGTAGACCTCGTCATTTTCCATCTCAGGACCTGAGTCTTCAATACCATTGTCCTCATCATCATCTCCTGATCCAACAGCATCTGCAAAGGAGCATTAAGGGTTTACATTTATCCAAAGCGACTTACGATTGCTATATATGTCAGAGGTCGCACGCCGTCGCCTCTGGAGCAACTAGGGGTTAAAGGGTTAGTTCACCCAAAAATGAAAATTCTGTCAGTATTTACTCACCCTCATGTTTAGGGTTGGGTGTCGTTTGAATTTGAACGATTCTGATTCCGATTCCTTGTTTTGATTCCGGTTCCTAACGATTCTCGATTCCGATTCTTTTAAGAGGCAGGGTCAAAAAAGTTTAGCTAACCTTGCTAACCAACGGCCTTTCTGAAGGAAATACTCCTTCTGTCACAAATACTTGTCACAAATTTTGCATTTTGCCGAGATTTCGTTATTTTTAGAAAAGTAAAGCCACACTTTGGACCGCCGACGTAAGCTACTCATGTTCGACTCGCGCGGTTATGCCAACACTTCCGGTAGACGCTTCTTCGTTGGTGTTGTTCAGCGGTTTCCTCTTCCGCTCGGCGGACTGTGAATATCGAAACTAGGAATCGAAATTTTAACTTTTGAACGATTCCGGGAAAAACGAAAAGTTAGTCTCGGTTCCAACCGATACTCGATTCTCGATACCCAACCCTACTCATGTTGTTCCAACCCCGTAAGACCTTCGTTCATCTTCGGGACACAAATTAAGATATTTAAGATATTAAGATCGCTCCTGCATACTAGTCCATAGGCTTCTTGACTCGAAAAGTCATTAAAGACATCGTTAAAATAGTCCAAGTGACTACAGGGGCTCAATCTTAACTTTATCAAACGACGAGAACACTTTTTGTGCGCAAAAAACAACAAAAATAACGACTTTATTTCAACTATTGGTTTATTTCTCCCTCTGCGCGAGTCAGGTTACTAGTTTAATAGCGTAAGCTTCTGTTATTGTACGTCACACGCATCACACACATGACCAGCGTCGGCCAATAGTGAGCCTACGTGTGACGTAGCTCTACGCAATCACACTACGCTAACTGACTACAGGCTCATGGAGAAGGATCAAGTTGAAATAAAGTCCTTATTTTTGTTGTTTTTTGCGCACAAAAAGTGTTCTCGTCGTTTGATAAAGTTAAGATTGAGCCCCTGTAGTCACTTGGACTATTTTAACGATGTCTTTAATGACTTTTCGAGTCAAGAAGCCTATGGACTAGTATGCAGGAGCGATCTTAATATCTTAAATATCTTAATTTGTGTTCCGAAGATGAACGAAGGTCTTACGGGGTTGAAACAACATGAGGGTGAGTAAATTAAATACTGACAGAATTTTCATTTTTGGATGAACTAACCCTTTAAGTGTCTTGCTCAGGGACACATTGGTGTCTCACAGTGGGTCTCTCACACCAAAGGCATGTGTCTGATCCACTGCGCCATGTTATTAGATGAACATTCAAAAGAAAGGGTTGTTATTTAGACTATTAATCTTCTAACCTGCCACTGTGATAGTGAAGTTGCGTAGAGCCTCTTTGGTGTCCCGCAGCACACACACATACACTCCTGAATCTTCATAGGTGGCATCCGCAATCTCCATGACGGCTGCCCGTATCTGGATACGAGCGTTGTGTTGGACCCGCACACCACCCTTGAACCACTGGACCGCTCCAGGACGGTTCGTGTCGCAGCGGAGCTTTAGTGCATCTCCAAGCTCTAGAAGGAGATGCTCTGATGGTTCCTCAGTTGGTTCCTCTGAAACTTTTTGGACAAAAACAAAGTTGCTAATGGAACCAGTGATGGGACGGTATGAAAATTTCATATCACGATTATAGTGTCCAAAATAATCGTGATTATCAATATTATCACGGTTTTGTTAAAAATGTATGAAAGTGCTCAAAAAGAACTGATGCTCACACTGAAAACATTTCAACAAGTTTTATAATTGAAAATCAACAAACAACAAATAAAACAAGCCTGTCTATGCAGTTTTTAATCAAGATTCTATTCTATGGCATTTGCTTCTTTATAATGCCCGTCATTATTACACAGCGCACATCCATATCACAACGGACGCGCGCTCTTGTTTCATTCAAATACAACTTGCCGTCTTGCCTCTCCGGTTTTTGATTGTATTGCAAAAATGAAATCAGAGTTGATTTATTGTTTACAGAGTTTGATAATATTGGTGTGATATATCTCTTCTGGATGATTGTTTTACGAAATGAATTCATAAACAGGTAAGATTTAAAACATTATCTAATCTCATAGTATGTGGTAAAAATAAAACCGGTTTAATACGTGATGCATCTATACTTTACTATCCCTTAAAATATCACTCTTAATAATAGTCTTGTTTGAAGTTGTTCGTTCGTCTTTGGCTCAAATCCACTTGCTACGAACTTTTCTTCGCGGAAGCTTGACGTCTATTTCAAGTGAGTGACTTAAAATGTTTCAACTCAAAACAACATTTCGTGCCCAATTGTTTCCCAGACGTAGTTTTGGTATTGAGGTCAAAGTTAACTTGCCTTGCGTTCGGGTGATGATCACACAAGACGACTCGGCAGATTTGAAGTGTTTCTATTGCAGTGACTTTTTGTTCGGCAGACAGGGTGACCATCCTCGATCAAGTTTCCCTCAGGACTTTTGTAAAACCCAAAATATGACCACACCTCAGATTTGGTCCTCTTAAAAGGCTGAAAAATCTCCTGAGCACGGGCACTGCCTTCCACCATTCCTTCTCGGATAGTAATTAAAAAAAAAATTGCGTGCTGCGCGCCTGCGTCAGACTGGCCGACAGGATTCAGTGAGTTATTAAAATCGCGATAATCAAACACGGTACATTTTAAACGATAATACTAACCGTCAGTACATTTTATCACGGTTTATAGTGAAACCGGTTATCGTCCCATCCCTGAATGAAGCTTACGCCCTAGCAAACACAGAACGTTCCCGAATGGTCCCATGAGGTTATTTTTTTGGGAACCAAACAAGAACGTTATAGGAACGGATATTTTTAGGTTCCATTCAAAACGTTCCCTGAACCTAAATTAGTTTGCTGGGACCTTAGCTGTGACCTTTGTCCTACTAAATACTCGTAATATGGTTTTCACAGCAATAAAAGATTGCTGAAGATGAGAAGATAAGACGTACCTGGTAAGACTTCCAGCCAGGCAGAGCGCGTTGTTTGACCGGCTGAGTTTTCCGCCTTGCATACGTACTCTCCAGCATCTTTCACGGAGACATTCACTAAAGGAAGAATGTTGACTTTGGAGACGTTCTCAAGAAGAGGCTGCGGGGGAAACACACGTAACATTACTCCCTCTTTCGTTAAGACAGAAAATATGCACAATGGAGGATCTTCAAATCACGTTCTCACCGTAAGCGCTGTAAAAAACGGCGATCCATCAGGCCCCTGGCGATTGCTGTCCTTCTTGAACCACTGGAGACGTGTTGAGGCTGGCTGCTGGAGTTTACACACCAGTTTCACGTGTCCTCCAACCAACACAGTGGCATTCTCAGGAAAACCAGGAATAAGAGTTGGTCGAGAAACTCGGATATCTGGTGGAATGGAGAAAACAGCTACTGGTGATTAACATAACTTCTCACTAATTGCTAACCAGAGCCTTTCTCACAGAGATCACCATCAGGCAAACAAAGCCACAAACAAAAGAGGGAACAGAAACACAATTCTCAGCTGAGAATGACCTAACTTTGACTTCACAGCAGTGTTTCTTGTGGCCCGGAGGTGAATGTGATTTTGAGTACCAAGCAATGTCACCTCCAGCACTGAAGCATAACATTCTTCCACCAACACACTAATGAACTTCACTGAATAATACTAGGGCCTGGCCCGTATCTGACCCTGAAGAGGGTGTGAATAAAGGACAAGCTAAACAAAACACACAAACACATGCGGCCACCAAAAATAGCCTGAGTGGCTCAACGGGCAAACTTTACATGAAAAATATGCCTCTCAGGAACGCGTGCCGTCCACATTTTTAGGTTTTATCTTAATGTTTAAGACATAAGACAAAACTCGTACATAAATCAAATGCTTGTATTTTTCAACAAGTTCATTTCTGCCTCTTCTCATCCGTCTAGCTTTGCACGTCTCACTTGCATGGGTGGCTCGGCCCATTAAAGTCTTACAGTTGTCAAATGACTTTAATTTCTCCTGGCAGGAACTTAGTGGGGCATTGTTGGGCTGCACCACAGGGATTTTCAACCTTTATCACCTTCATGGCACTCTATGTAGCTCACAAGTGTTCAAAGAAAGACGCTTTTAACGAAGACTTTGACATGGGTCTACATCGTATCCCTTCATTCTCTAGACCCCGGAATGGTGAGCATGTGAACAGGCAAACAGAAAATGCCACATGCAGCTTTTAGGTAATCCCGTGATTTACAAAAAAAATCCTCTGATTTGTATACATGAGGCTTTTTCACACACAAAAAAACTCTGTGTGAATCTTAGTAGCTCTTGGAGATAATCGGATACCTCCCTGGCAGGTACAAAATCGAGACAACCCAGTGTTTGTACAATTAAACAGACCCCCAAACACACACACACACATCCCACAAGCCCCTGTTACTGGCACCGGGCCAGACAGATTTACACTTCCGAGCCTCGGGGCTTTGGAAGGATCAGGTAGCACTGTTTATGGCTCAAGAAAATACTGGGATTCTTTTACTCTCTAAACGATTACATCCTCTCCAACTTCCCCTGGACTTAAATTCTTCACAATCAGCTCGGCTCCTCTTACCATATGTTGAATATTCATTTGATATTCAAACCGTTTTAAGTAAAATTCGAAATATTACTGTGAAGGAGTAGTTCACTTTTAAAAATTTTTGCTGATAATTTACTCGCCCCCGTGTCATCCAAGATGTCCATGTCTTTCTTTCTTCAGTCGAAAAGAAATGAAGGTTTTTGATGAAAACATTCCAGGATTTTCTCCATGTAATGGACTTCAATGGGGTCCAAAATGTTCAAGGTCCAAATGAGAGTTTCAGTGCAAACTGTTCAAAGGGCTTTAAACGATTCCAGACGATCAATAAGGGTCTTATCAAGCGAAAGGATCGCTCATTTAATAAATAAATAACAAAGTTTAAGTTTTATAAGATCAAATGTTCGCCTTGCTCTGTTCTGTGATGCTCGTTCGTAAGTCTCCTGTTCGAATGAATGAATCTTTTTTCGTGTCATTTGGTTCATTCAACGAACGAAATGAACGAGTTGACTCGGGGAAAAAATGTGTTCATTTTGATGAACGAGTTCGAACAGGAGAGTCACGAACGTGCATCACAGAACAAAGCAAGGCGAACATTTGAGCTCATAAAACTTTAAATTTATTATTTATTTATTAAATGGTCGATCGTTTCGCTTGATAAGACCCTTATTCATCAAATGGAATTGTTTAAAGCCCTTTGAACAGTTTGCAGTTTGCACTGAATCTCTCATTTGGACCTTGAACCGTTTGGTTCCCATTGAAGTCCATTATATGGAGAAAAATCCTGGAATTTTTTTATCAAAAACCTTAATTTCTTTTTCGACATGGACATCTTGGATGACACGGGGGTGAGTAAATTATCAGCAAAAGTTTTTTATTAAAAGTGAACTACTCCTTTAAGTAGGTAACATTGACATTGGAAAAGTTTGATTTGGGGTGATTTCAAATGAAAGTGTAATTGCAATCCATACCTTTTGTCCGGACTTCCCTAGATGTTACGCTTCTTGAAAACGCCAGTTCCGTGAAGCAGATGGTAATGAAAACCTTAAAGATGCTCAACATCTTGCAGAGGTAATGTTTGTGTGTGTGTGTGTGTGTGGAAGACAGCTGGTCAGCTTCAAATGCTGACTCCAGGCATTGGCAACCTCAAACCTGAGAGAAAACAGAACTGATTTACAATTCACAGAAGCTATTGTGAAAGATGAACCTTTAAAATGACATTAATTGCATAATGCATTGCACATCCCAACCCTGCCCACTAAACCAAATTTGAAAATGAATGTCCTATTGTACACCTACATCGTTGCTAGACATTGTCTACATCCTCTTGTACATGAATAACCCTCAGGTACGAATGTGCAGCAGTTAACGACAGTTGTATATGAATAGAACCTGTACAGCGTGCTTTTGATGGGTCGTTTCAATAAAAACACGACGATTGCAACAACTAATTGTCCTTTTAAAAAGGTATTTTTAAACAAAAATAATGTTGAAGATTTTTACACTTATTAACGTGCTTCTAAAATACGTATTTAAAATACTCTCAGCATGAGAGATAAACAAGAGCAAACGTCATATCACGAGGGTCCGATGAGACACATGTGTTCTCAAAACACACGAGAATTTCGCACCAGAGTGAGAGTTTGGTTAAGGTAAATAAATCCGTTTACAAGTGTGAAACCACTGGGAAGAGTTAATGAAAGTCATTCTGAGCGCGCAAGTAAACCTAAAACAACCAGAGTCAGAAAACTGGAATTTAATGTAATCAATAAAAAGTTTCATTTACGATTCAAAGCGAGCATTGCGTTTTAACGAAATTCCCCAACTGCGCGCGAAGTTTAAACTAAACAGTACTATTTAATTTGCAATCTAACTAGACTAAATTTTCAGTTGAAGCAACTAATTAGGCCTACTTAATAAACAGGCTACCAATTGATAAATAAATTGGCTAATATTCATGCAACGAATTTGATCCTAAATTTAACCATGCACTCACAAAAATAAATAAATAAATAAATAAATAAAATAAAACACTTTACCTATTTTCGTGTGCACTTTGCCCGGTTCCTATGGGTTCGATAAGGCAGTACTCAGTGCCCTTGGATCGCGGTGGCCCTCGAGATACTCATGTGTCCTTTCCCCTCCTTACAGATTCACAATACTTTATCCTTGGAAATCCAATAAGCAACTTTTGGGAAAGTCTGAGTTACGCTGGTAAATCCATTTAAAAAATCAAACCAACAGACAGATAGTGCAAGGGTAAGAGTAGCCTATACTCTTCGGATTCAAAGTCCAGCGCTGCTTTCCTTTGATGAGCGTCTCCGTGTCTCGCGCTGTGCTCGTGAGCGCGACTCCAAACCCGCTATAAATCCACAGGCACCAACGACGCGGAGGATTTAGATAGTGTCTATTTTTCTTCTCAAAGTGTAAAAAACTAAAAATCCAGTCTTAGGTTGTGTGAATGAAAGCATCCAATAGCGTCCCTCTGTCTTATTTCACATGAATAATGTGATGTGCGCGCACTGACAGTGGAGTGAGGTTTTGCGCGCTCTCTCTCTCTCTCTTGCTTGGGTTCCTGCTGAATGATTTGCTCCACACACACAGCTTAGCAGAGTTTAAAACTGAAGAGCCCCTATCTGACAACTCTCTGAGGCAGAGCAAGCGTCTGACTGGCAGTGGGAGACAACAGCACTGAGGGGAAGGTTCACAACAATGGACTAAAACCAGAGGGAGAGAGAGAGAGAGAGAGAGAGGGAGAGAGAGAGGGGGGGAAGGGGTGTTAAATCCCCCACCCACAAAAACAAATCCCCAGAGGCAGACCCCAGCAATATAGCTAGGGTATTTATATTAGATAGATAGATAGATAGATAGATAGATAGATAGATAGATAGATAGATAGATAGATAGATAGATAGATAGATAGATAGATAGATAGATAGATAGATAGATAGATAGATAGATAGATAGATAGATAGATAGATGAAAAACCCCAATTCAATAATATTTTTAAACAACGACACTGTTTTTTACAATCTCTGGGCAATTACACCACCTAAATATTTTACTTTAAACGCAATAAATAATATGACTTAAATATCACAGAATAGCTAGATAACCTACGATTAAGGTCTTATTTTTGTAAGAATTTTAAATAACTTCTGATCTGATATGTAAAAAGTAAACAATCCCACACTTATGGTAAATAGACTGACTAAATAACTCTAAATTACACCTAGATTTATTGCATTGTAAATAAGCAAGAAAAACAAATTAGGCGGTTCCTTTGAGCTCTGTATTCAACAACTGTAAATGACACCTTTCCTTAATTACATTATTGTGTTATCTTTCCCGCCACCAATCCTTTCAGATTGACAATGCACGGGTAATTGATTTATTAGTTGGTGATGCCAGGAATGTCTTTTCTTCTTTTTTCTTCTTTTAATTCCTGGATCAGCGTATTTGCGACTGATCATCTGCGTTTGTTCAAAATAACACTTTAATATGGAAAGTAGGCTAATCACTGTTTCCTGTCCTCGTTGCTAAGCATCTTAGCGCATAGCCTATTAAATCGGGCATGCGGTTAATGTGAAAACTTTAAAAGAATTGATCATGGTCAAGTGTCCGCGAGCATGCAGGTGTAATGAACTAAAGCCCGAGGCTTAAAGCGCTTATACGAGGAGGAGGATCCGAGGGGACTTGGTTTGAAATGATCCCGTTTCTCCCATTCATCAGCGGAGCCCCGCGGTCAAGTCCGGAGGAGTTACGTCACTTCTCATCACACACACACACACACACGCACGCGCACGCACGCACTCACGCGCACACACATTTCATGTGTAGGCTATAACTAAGAAAGATGATCAAACAAACGCATTATGTTGATCAAAGCCTAAACATTAGGCTACTCATCATGAATAAATAAATAACTTTTCATACATTTACAGTAATATCGCTTTAAAGGGATACTCCACCCAAAAATGAAAATTCTGTCAGCATTTACTCGTCCTCAAGTTGTTGCAAACTCTTTGAAGGACAATTGGAAGTTTGGCACCATTGACTTTCATAGTATTGTTTTTCTACTATGGAAGTCAATGGTGCCAAAGTTTCAATCGTAATTCAAAATATAGCAGAAGAAAGAAACTCATACTGGTTTGAAACAACTTAAGGGCCAGTAAATGATGAAAGAATTTTCATTTTTGGATGGAGTAGGCTATCTCTTTCCAGTTTTTCTCAGTCGCTTTGGTGCATTTCTCACATCACTTAACATTTGCACAACAGTTAGTTCAACCTCCACAACATTTAGTCATTTGTGCACATCATAGTAGCAGTTTCTCATTCCTTCAAACAAATTGCATATGCTTTTGGACATGCATCAATTGCTGCCGTTTTATAACATTACCATTTGCTTATGTCATGTCAGTCCAAATTAACTATACTTGTGAATGCTGCATAATAGTCATTCCATATAAAACTAATAGTCCTCATTGCATTGCTTGAGTCATCACATACAAAAATGTTGTCAAAATCCATCAAGCAAATTTTACTTTTTTTTTAATTTATCTTTTAAAAAAAAACTTTTTTATCCTAAATTGAACAATTTCTCGCAGGTGAACCTCAGCTTTCACTGATCAGAAGAGATGTGCATGAATGATTTACAGTATATGTTGTATGTTCAGTTCCGATATGTACTGTGATATTGTTTCCAGTTGTGCACCGATCTACCCAGATTATGTTTGTTGTAAATAAGGGTGTATTTTTTCTTTGGCACAATGCTCTGAACAAATTAGAATTGCAAAGAACATGCAGTAAAAATGTGAAACATACATATTCAGTCTTGTACTCAATTGCTGTACCTACTACAGTAAAACCAGTCAAACTAACATAACATTTTCACAAAGAACACAGACCAAATGTATTAGACAGACAGACAGACAGACATACATATTGACATAGATAGATAGATAGATAGATAGATAGATAGATAGATGGATGGATAGATAGACGGATAGATGGATAGATAGATAGATAGATAGATAGATAGATAGATAGATAGACAGATAGATAGATCAGGTCTTTATATACATGAGTGGCATGCTGCATGTCTTCTCTATGTCCATCTCTCCCTCTGTCTGTTTATCTCTTACTTTTTCTAATTTGATCCTCTGGACTCTCTAAAAAAAAAAACCCCTGCTGACATTCCCCCGAACAATGGCAGATTTCCCCCACCGTCGTCCTCAGCCTGTGTCTCCAAGGCCAGAATTAAAGCACTCTGGAGTAACAATCGGCCCCTCTCCCGAATCCCACTGCCTGGTCTTTGTTGAATCTGCTGAATGTGAATGCCCCATTAAAGCCTATTATCTGGAGCTTCTCTGTTGCCCTGCAGATCCACTTCCAACCGTCCCCTCAAAAGAGCTCTCTCCTCAAAGCTTTGGCTGACCAGGAGATCGCAAACAGACTCCACATATCTTTATAGATTCGAAAGTCCAAATGTGCAAAAAAACAGGAAAACAATGAGCTGCAAAGGATCAAGCTCACAACATGCTGGGAATGACCTCAGCCATTAATAATTTCACATCACTCTCAAATATGCAAGGAATCCTGGGCTTGAAAACACATCTTAACCAGTCACTATTGAGTTTCCCTCCAATGAAAACACCCACAGTTCCTGTCATATACAGTATATATGGATGTTGATGTTTATACTGTCCAAAGTTCACTCATGTTACTGGTGTTGGGCAACACATACACAATCATAAGCAAGTGTGTGTGCAAGAGGCCATATGAGTGTTACTGTATTACAGTTCAAACTGCAAGAGGCAACTTCAGAATGACATCAAAGCGTTTTCACAATCATGAAAAACATATTTGGTATTTTGGAATTGTGAAATTTGTGTAAATGCCCAGGCCTAAAAAAATTAAGTGAAAAAAAAAATTTATATATTATAATATTTATTATTTTATTAATTCTATATTTTAATAATTAATTAAATTATATTTTCAGTTTTTTTCTTTCTCTGAATTATGTCACTTTGGTTTTCATTGACATCAAATGTGCAAAAGTTATTAAAAAAATTAAAAAATTAGCTGTTGTAATAAGTGTCTCAACCCGGTCACACTAAATGCGTCTCTACAGCACGCAGTGTGTTTATCGAGCAATTTATACGCGAAAATTAGTTTTAAGTGGTGTGGGGTGTGTGTGTATTACACGCAAATGAACTGCGTATCAAATGCACGCGAAAAATGTGTATCATGCACGTAAAAACTCATTTTCACGTATAAATTGCACGATAATACTGCCCTACAAAGCAAAAAGGCAGTAACTGCAGTTTTGGTAAAGCATGACAAAACATCTTATCTTAAATGCATGTCGTTTTAGTAAAAAATGGTAGTCGTTTGTACAGTAACTGCAAAAAGCCCTAGCAAAAGTAATTTTTCTCAGCTCTGCACTCTGCGTAGTTACTGCCTTTTTGCTTTGTAGGGCAGAATAGACAATGCACGCATTTATGTGAGAACAGGCTGGTAGACTTTATATCCACTGTATATTTACACACATCAGTTGTCTCTCTATAACATTAACAATCTATAAATAAATACCATTGACCAAATTTGACGTCGCATTCACTACTTTTCTCATTTAATATAAATGGGTAAACATGATTAGCTTTATATTTTAAAAAAGTAGGGATGCACCGATATGAAAATTTTGGCTGATACCGATAACCGATAATTTTATATTTGAAAACCGATAACCGATATATTGGCCGATAAATCTAAATCCGAATTTTTATATAATTTCTATAATGTCCCAAACACACGATTATAATGTCCTCATAATTTTATGTCATTTATATCCCAGACGTGTGCAGCGCATGTTGACTGTTTTTCCCCTTTTCCAATCATATTTCAAGCAAATAACCATCATGTTGAACAGTGCGCATCTGAAGTGTCTCAGCTGGAGGAAATAATTTATCGGCTTTAATATATCGGCCAAATTTTTTCTAATCGGCCCGATAACGATAACATTAAAAATGAACATATATATCAGCCGATACCGATATGGTGGCCGATATAAAAGTAGGGATGCACTGATGTGAAAATTTTGGCTGATACCGATAACCGATAAATTTATATTTGAAAGCCAATAACCGATATATTGGCCGATAAACCTAAATCAGAATTTTTATACAATTTCTATAATGTCCGAAAAACACACGATTATAATGTCCTCATAATATTATGTCATTTATATCACAGACTTGTGCAGCACATATAAATAATATATCGGCTTTACAGTAATATATCGGGCAGATTTTCTTATCGGGCCGATAACGATAACATTAATGAACATATATATCAGCCGATACCGATATGGTGGCCGATATAAAAGTAGGGATGCACCGATGTGAAAATTTTTGGCTGATACCGATAACCGCTAAATTAATATTTGAAAGTCGATAACCGATATATTGGCCGATACATCTAAATCCGTTTTTTTATATAATTTCTATAATGTCCCAAACACACGATTATAATGTCCTCATAATTTTATGTCAGACTTGTGCAGCACATGTAAATAATTTATCGGCTTTACAGTAATATATCGGCCAGATTTTCTTATCGAGCCGATAACGATATGGTGGCCGATATATCGTGCAACCCTATTAAAAAGTGTTCCCATATTTGGAGGTCATTGTAATTAAAAGCCCCCCGGGCTAACGCAAAGTCAAAGGGAACGAGCCACATTCCCCGAATGCATGTTGGCAACAAATCAACAGCAACATTCTTCTTGTCCTCCCCACCTCCTTGTTATCTGATTACATTAGTGATCCGCTGGATGGCCCTTACGCCTCGGCCAGCTGGGAGGCCTGTGTTGATACTTGCATAACTATGCTAATGAGCCGCTCCACTGATGGCTGTGATAGGAGAGACAGCGGTGTGAATAATTAGCCAGGGTTGTAGCCAGTGAACGGCCTATAGCAACACAGCATGTGAATGCAAGGTGGGGCTGGTCGCTCATTAACCGCAGCACTTGTTGGTCCCGGGCTATTGTCTCGTGTTTGTGTTAATTATTAGCTGGATCGGGCCAGACAATGGTGTCAATGAGAGGTCTACTTTGTAATGCAAGTTGACTTCTGCTGCCAAACATATTCTGCGAGAGTCCCACACACCCAGCTGTTTTTACAGAGATGGATATCCCCGCAGCCACTGTTTTCTCTGCTCGTCTTCTTCTTCTTTTATGAGAGATCAGGGACTCTAGATGAACCTTCCCTGAACTCATCTGATTTCTTAAAGCAGGAGCGTATGTGTTAATTGACGAGTGCGAGTGTCAGATGTTTTAGGTCATTCCCAAGCAGTCTCCGTTTTAATTAGTCTCGGTTCTAATTAAACTCTTTAATTAATCTACTTTTTCACAACTTCTTTTAAACTTTCTTTTGTGGATATTTTCAGCCTTAGATACGCTGCCCCAGCAAACACAGAACGTTCCCCTAACGTTCCCAAATGGTCCCATGAAGTTATTTTTTTGGGAACCAAACAAGAACGTTTTAGGAACGTTTTAGGTTCCATTTTTATAACGTAAGGAGAATGTTCCGGGAACGTTCCCTTAAGGAACTAGGTTTAGAGTTCTAGGAACGTTCTGGGAACCAAAAACTAACGTTCCCAGAACCTACATTTGTTTGCTGGGGCTTATTTTTAGTCTAAAAAAACAACACAAAAACGTTTTTATTTAGACTATTTAGATACACTCTAAACAAAGCTGGGTTGTTTGAACCCAAATATGGGTCAAATATGGACAAACCCAAATGTTCAACTTTCACTTTCAACTGTACATGTTTTACAGTAATTGCATTTTTAACCCAACATTTGGGTTTATCCATATTTGACCAAATTTTGGTTGAAACAACCCAGCATTTTTGATGATAGATAGATAGATAGATAGATCACTCTAAAAATGCTGGGTTATTTTAACCCAACTTTGGGTCAAATATGGACAAACCCCAAACGTTGGGTTAAAAATGTAATTAAAAAATGTAACCCAATGGCTGGGTTTGTCCATATTTGACCCAAATTTGGGTTGAAACAACCCAGCATTTTTGATGATAGATAGATAGATAGATAGATAGATAGATAGATAGATCACTCTAAAAATGCTGGGTTATTTTAACCCAACTTTGGGTCAAATATGGACAAACCCCAAACGTTGGGTTAAAAATGTATTTAAAAAATGTAACCCAATGGCTGGGTTTGTCCATATTTGACCCAAATTTGGGTTGAAACAACCCAGCATTTTTGATGATAGATAGATAGATAGATAGATAGATAGATCACTCTAAAAATGCTGGGTTATTTTAACCCAACTTTGGGTCAAATATGGACAAACCCCAAACGTTGGGTTAAAAATGTATTTAAAAAATGTAACCCAATGGCTGGGTTTGTCCATATTTGACCCAAATTTGGGTTGAAACCACCCAGCATTTTTGATGATAGATAGATGGATCACTCTAAAAATAGTGGGTTATTTTAACCCAACTTTGGGTCAAATATGGACAAACCCAGCTGTTGGGTTAAAAATGTAATTAAAAAATGTAACCCAATGGCTGGGTTTGTCCATATTTGACCCAAAGTTGGGTTTAAACAACCCAGCAATTCGTAGTGTGCAATATTAGAATGATAATTTGTTACAGAAATAATTCCAGTGTGTGATTTTCCTGTGTGTGTGTGTGTGTGTGTGTGTGTGTCAGGGTTAGTTAAACATTATTTGAAACCCCAATTCCCTGCGAGTGAATTAGGTGAATGCATCATTGTGTCAATAAAACAACAATCCATTGTGTGTGTGTGTGTAACAGCTCTCGTCATGAGGCAATTCACACTCCAGACACACACAGTATATTGGGTCTCTATCACACACACACACACACGTGTGTATTTCCAGAGAATTTCAGTACAAGGGCAGTTAATAAGACAAGATGGCTGCCGTGTGAGTGAACTCATCTCAAGCACAAGTCTGTTTTTTCATGATATAGTAGCCTTTCAAGTGATCCTTTATGCTGATCCATGTGATTGTGATCTGACTTTTATATAAATAAATTAAGTACTAAACAAAGCTGTTGTACACAGTCAAGAGATTTATTTTGGGACATTTCATAGCTTGCGTCCTTGCCGCAATGGAGGAGCGCCACATTTCATTACAAACATTGTGGGACGCCATTCAACAGATTAAGACTGATATGCTCACACGCTTTGATGCTAAAGTGGATCCGATACAAAGTAGTCTGAGCAGCATTCAGAACTCTTTAACTACCTTGGGAGAACAAGTTAATCTACTAGAACAGCGTGTGGGAGCTAATGAGGACAATCTACAGGAGTTCGGGGCTCGGATTCAGCAACTTGAGAAAACTAACTCTTACCTACTGGACAAAGTTGATGACTTGGAGAACCGGAGCCGTCGCTGTAACCTGCGTTTCGTGGGAGTTCATGAAAATGCTGAAGGCGGTGATATCGTTGGTTTCATGTCCCAGTTGATAATACAACTCCTGGGACGAAGCAACTTCCCTACGACACCGATCATTGAGAGAGCCCACCGCTCTCCGTCTGTCCGACAGAGTGATCGAGCCAGCCCCAGGTCAATTATGATATCACTGCTTAACTTCCAGGATAAGGTCAAAATCCTTCGCCTTGCTAGAGAGAAAAAGACGCTGGAATATAGCGAGAGGCGCATCTTTATCTATCCAGATTTTAGTGCTGATCTGACGAGGAGACGCCGGAACTTTGATCCTGTCAAACGTAAGCTCCGTGATCTCAATATTAAGTACTTTCTCCGGTATCCTTGTACGCTGTGTGTTATTGTTGATGGAAAACAGCAGCGTTTTAATTGCCACAAAGACGCTGAAGCTGCTTTCATGTCCAATTTAACTTCTCCATAAGTTACTCGATGATGACACAAGCATACCAACTGAATTGTGGAACAGCAAATTTGTCACTCTTTTTTTCTCCTTTCATTTGAGAACGCGACTGTAAAGTTTTTTTTTGTTTGTTTGTTTTTTTTTGGGCGTTGTTGACACTCCTTTTGCTTTATAGCTAGATGTTGTTAGATGCAACGAATAATTGCTTTCAGTTATTGTTTGTTTATATTCTGCTGTCGCTAGCATTTTTTTTTCTCCCTCTCCCTGTATACGACAACGCGACTGCTAAGATTGTTGAGATGTTGTTGATACTTGTGTTTATAGGCTACTTGTTGTTAGATTCAACCGGTGATTGCTTCAGTGGTTGTTTATTTATATCTTGCTGTCGCAAGTATTTATTTATTTTCATTTCTATATGTGATAGCGCGACTGCAAAGTTATTATCATTTTTATTTATTTTTTGAAGTGTTGACATTCTTCTTGTGTTCTAGTTATATACAAGAGGTGACTGCTTTCAGTTTCAGTTGTTGCTGGTTTACATCATACTGATTGTTTTGCTTTTTCTTTTCCTCTCCTTTACTGACTTTAAATGCTGCCTGTGAAGTACTTTGAGCTACACTTTCCATTATTTCATATTAATGCAGACTGAGTCTTGAGACTAATAGATGTTTTTTTTTTTTTTTTTTTTTTTTTTCCCCCGACATAATTTTGTTCACTCACAGAAATACCCCAGAAAATGGTGTCTGGGGTTGCCGGGTCTTTCTTGGGTAATGTTTTTTTGTGTTTAGTTTTGTTTGTGGGTTTATGTAATGTGTGTTCGTGTTTTTGTTCTTTGATTGTATCAAATGAATCTTTCAACCTCGATAATTGGGTATTATTTTTTTGGATCCAACTACCTTTACAGTTATGTTTGAACAGCAGTGATCATAGTAACAGTACTAAAATGAGCTTTTTCTATGAGTGATACTAAAGGAATAAAAATTGTACATTTAAATATTAGGAGTCTTATCCCTAAAATTGACCTACTTCGTGCATGGGTTGCATTACATAAACCTAACATAATAACTCTTTCTGAAACATGGCTTAATAGTAGTATATCTGATACTGAGATTAATCTTCTAAATTATATCCTATACAGATCTGATAGGAGTTCCAGAGGTGGGGGTGTGGCTATTTATGTTTCCTCTGAGCTCATATCCGAGCTTACCATACCTACAGTTAAGCCTCTACACTTTGAATGTGTTTTTGTGAAAGTAATTTTTCATGAAAATAAAAGCTTAATTATCGGAAGCATATACAGACCTCCCTCTTCGCCAGCTGAAACTTTTGATCACCTGATATCTACTATTAACTCCATTTCCTGTAATAATGAAATTATTTTACTAGGTGACTTCAATAAAAACTGGTCAGACAAATCATCTGATAAAGTGAAGAATTTATTTAGTAATTTAAATCTCTCACAGTTAATTAAGGAACCAACTCGTATCACTCCTACATCTCAATCCCTGCTTGATTGGATCCTTGTTTCACATCCAGATAGATTTCTAAAGGTAGGTGTTATGTCTGATTGCTTTAGTGATCACTCGATTGTATATTGTGTATGGAAGATCAAATTACCTAAATCACCACCAAGACTTATCAAAATTAGGCAATATAAGAAACTGAATTCAGATTTATTTTTTAATGATCTGATCGCTATAAATTGGGACAGATACCAACTTATACCTAATGTTCAAGATGCATGGGATTTCCTTTATACTGAGTTTACTGATGTTCTGGACAAACATGCTCCATGGAAATCTGTCTTGGTCAAGGGTAAACATCTCCCCTGGATTGACCATGAACTTATTAGCCTCTTTAGGCAGAGGGATAAAGCTTGGTCAATTTTTCGTCGTACAAGGGCTAATGCAGATTGGGAAGTATACAGACAGTTGAGAAATATGAGTAAGACAAAAACCCGTAATGCCAAATCTAATTATTATAAGGATAGCCTCAGTAATGATTCTATGAATCCTAAACAATTCTGGAAAAAAATTAAAACTATTACCAATACATCAGAGAAACATTGTATTAACCAAATACGAGTTTCAAATACAATTCTACATGACCCTCTATCTATTGCTGAAGCATTTAACCATCATTTCTCTTCTGTTTGTTCTACCTTAATATCCAAATCTGATTTGGGTACTGGTCTTTTAAATAATGCTTTGCCCAATCATAGTTCTTTTTATTTTAGGAAAATTCAACCAGATGAAGTGCAAAATGCCATAAATGAACTAAAAGGGAACAGTGGTGCTGGACTGGATGGTTTAGATAATAAGTTGATCAAACTAGCTTCTCATATACTTATGTATCCACTTACTGATTTATTCAATCTCTCTTTATCTTCATGTGAGTTACCAGCTATCTGGAAGTGTGCACGCATCACTCCAATACATAAAGGAGGTGATGTATTGGATCTGAATAACTATAGACCCATATCTATTATATGTTCTACTGCTAAAGTGTTTGAAAAATTAATTTATAACCAACTTTCACATTTTCTTAGTGCAAATAATATATTATCACCATTTCAATCTGGCTTTAGATCTAACCACTCTACATCTACTGCCCTTCTTAAATTCACCAATGATGTCTTCTCTGCTGCAGATAATGGTGAACTCACAGGTGCAATATTTATTGACTTGACAAAAGCCTTTGACCTTGTTGATCACTATCTTCTTTTAGATAAGCTCTATGCTATTGGCCTGTCTAAAAATGCAGTGTTGTGGTTTAGTTCATACCTCCATAATAGAAAACAATGCGTCATCCTACATGGAAAAAAATCCAATCTACTAATTCAACAAAGAGGTGTGCCCCAAGGCTCAACTTTGGGACCACTCCTCTTTTCTATTTATGTTAATAACCTACCATCAATCTTTAATAACTGTTGTGCTCAACTTTATGCTGATGACACCGTCTTATATACATCTAAACATGATCTTCCACAAATTCAAGCGTGTCTTCAGTATGATTTCAAAATTTTACAAGACTGGCTTTTGTATAACAAATTGTTGCTCAACAAAACTAAAACATATCTTATGATTTTTGGTACCAGACAAAAACTTAAATCTGAAACCAATGCTTGTATAATAACTTGTTCTGACGGTACTCCTCTACCTCAAGTTGACAAATTTAAATATCTTGGTGTATGGCTGGATTCTAAGCTTTCTTTCAAATTTCATATTGGTCATATCCTACGTAAAGTCAATTACGGAATTAATGCTTTATATCGTTCTCGTAATTGCTTTACTTATAGTGTGCGCAAGAAACTCGCTTCTCAACTTATACTTCCAATTTTTGATTATTGTGATGTTGTTTATCATAACTCTGTAAAATCAGACCTTTCCCGTCTCAAAACAGCCTATAATAGACTGTGCAGATTTGTCCTTGGATGCCCATTTCTTACGCATCATTGCACAATGTATTCTGCCCTTAATTGGCCTTCTTTAAATACAAGAAGACAAATCCATTGGCTTCAACTAATATTTAAAATTATCCACTTCAATTACCCTTCTTATTTAAAACGGTATTTTGTTCTTAATACTTCAAATTATAATTTGAGGCACTCCGTTCAGCTTTATTTTTTTGTCCCTCGAGCCAAGAAGACAGTTGGTAAAAGAGCTTTTATGTTTAAAGCCACCTTAGACTGGAATAACTTACCTTCCAATATTAGATCCATCACTTCATTTGGGATTTTTAAGAATAATTTGTCTTCTTATTTTATGACTAACTGCTCTTGTTTTGTATGATGCTGACACAGAATGCTTACATACTACTGTATATACAATGTATTTCTGCCAATTTGATCTTGTGGTTGTAAAGTTTTTCATATCTCGTTGTTTTTTTTTTTTTTTTTTTTTTTTTTTTTTTTTTTTTTTTTGTGGTTCTGTATGTACTTGTTTGTCAAATAAGTGTAATTGTTGTTGTTTTTGTTTGTTTATTTTGTTTCTTGTTCTTTTGTAATGGCTGTGATTTACTTTAGGACCCCCTCGAAAACGAGATGTTGCATCTCAAGGGGTTTATCCTAATCAAATAAATTACACTAAGTACATACACACACATGTCCGATTTATCCTGCAGAATTACTCATGCAAGCGTGGCCTAAGCAGGATAAACTTTGCACATACGAACGAATCAAGAGATTACGCTCTGCAAATGTGTCCCGATCTGTGAGGTCCCGCGTGTATCTGACAATCTTTTCATCCGAGGAACTTTCTTTTGAGGATCATGTCCAATTGCTATAGATGTTATCTCCATGGAAACAAAAGCATATTTGGTGGAGTATTGATTACAGCTGAAAACCGAGACAGTAACCCCCGAATGTTTATGTTCATAAAGCTGCGCTAAAGGGATCAAGACATGCGCGAGGAGAAATAACATAGCTGGAATTATATGTAACTGGATCTTCCCGGACCTCAGAGAAACTGCCCTTTTTCGGGCTATATGGGATGCGAGGCATGCTGAAATCCCGATGTCCTCCGCTTCCAAGGCTTTGGAGACGTCCAACATTCGAGACTGAATGTTTTTTGAGCTGGAAACAAAGAGACGCTGAATATTCTTCTGAATCGACACGAGCTAGTGAATATGAGCTCGATGACGTGCTTTAGATCACTTCATTCCCAACGGCAGATTGTGACAGATTCCTGAGATTTCTTTTCATTAAGAAGGTGTCTTATGAAGACATTAAGCCTGTTTGACAACGTCACACTATTCTTTGTTGGCTCCACCACCCCCTTTTGTGGACCGGCCTCGTGGGGTTCAAAGGGTCGCCAACCCCGGTTTGAATTAAGGAGTATCCAGGGTTCTTCTCCAGGGCTTCCTGCTGTGGCCTATCTTCAGAGGTAATCCTGGGGGATCGGCTCAAAGTTCTCCGAGGCTTATTAGATCAGGCCGCTGAAGAAAGCGGGAGCTGGAGGTCGCATTGTTTGGCCTGATTAAGAGCTCCTCGTCGTTGGGAGCCCTGAGTTTGCCTCTCAGCTTTTCTCTCATGTGACACATTGTTGCGGGATAAAGTGAAGAGTTTCTTTCAACGGTGGCTCATGTGTGAACAATAGGATGTGCCGAGATTAGACTTTACTTCTTCAGTTTTAGCCTTTGAATGAAGATTTTGCTAGTGACACAGGTGGCCGCCATTGATAGTACACTCTTAAAAAATGCTGGGTTGTTTCAACCCAAATTTGGGTCAAATATGGACAAACCCAGCCATTGGGTTACATTTTTAAAATACATTTATAACCCAACAGCTGGGTTTGTCCATATTTGACCCAAAGTTGGGTTAAAATAACCCAGCATTTTTTAGAGTCTATCTATCTATCTATCTATCTATCTATCTATCTATCTATCTATCTATCTATCTATCTATCTATCTATCTATCTATCTATCTATCTATCTATCTATCTATCTACACTCTAAAAAATGCTGGGTTGTTTTAACCCAATTTTGGGTCAAATATGGACAAACCTGAAATGTTGGGTTAAAAATGTAATGTAAAAATTTAACCCAACGGCTGGGTTAGTCCATATTTGACCCAAAGTTGGGTTAAAACAACCCAGCATTTTTTAGAGTGTATCTATCTATCTATCTATCTATCTATCTATCTATCTATCTATCTATCTATCTATCTACACTCTAAAAAATGCTGGGTTGTTTGAACCCAAATTTGGGTCAAATATGGACAAACCCAAATGTTGGGTTAAAAATGCAATTAAAAAATGTACAGTTGAAAGTGAAAGTTGAAGTTGGGTTAAAATTTGAAATTACATTTTTAACCCAACATTTGGGTTTGTCCATATTTGACCCAAATTTGGGTTCAAACAACCCAACGTTGTTTAGAGTGTAGTTGCCGTCATGATTGAATACATTTTAACCCAGTTTTTGGAGTGCTTGATTTTGAAAGACCGATACACTGCACTCTAAACAATGCTGGGTTGTTTGAACCCAAATTTGGTTAAAATATGGACAAACCCAACTTCAAGTTTCAATTTCAACTGTACATTTTTAGGGCCACCCTAGCAACCATTAAACAACATTTACAAGCCATATCTCAGCTCCAGAAAATAGTAGAGACACGGAGTTCGGCTTTTTTGACTCAGACTGTCTTGAAATATCATTTCATAAACTGCATTTTAAAAGCACACCATAGCAACAATATAGAGTGCCCTAGTAACCAGGTGAACACATGAAAAATCATGTCATGTTAAAAATGCAATTACAGTTGAAAGTGAAAGTTGAAGTTGGGTTAAAATTTGAAATGACATTTTTAACCCAACATTTGGGTTTGTCCACATTTGACCCAAATTTGGCTTCAAACAACCCAGCCTTGTTTAGAGTGTATGAATTCGTGCGACCTCACTCGTCCAAACATTATACGAGTTTGACGGGTATAGGTTTAGGGGCAGGTCATTTGTACGAATTCATACGAATTAGCCACATCGGACAATACGTACACTCTAAAAAATGCTGGGTTGTTTTAACCCAATTTTGGGTCAAAAATGGACAAACCCAAACATTTTTAAATTACATTTTAACCCAATGTTTGAGTTTGTCCATATTTGACCAAATATTGGGTTGAACAACCCAGCATTTTTTAGAGTGTACGAATTGCCATTAGATTGGGTTGGATTTTTGCTCAAAATGGCTTTTTTGAACAAAAGTGTTTTTAATAAACCATGTTTTCATGGCGAATTGGTTGCTAATTCATATAATTTTGCATTTATACGTGCATTCTTACAGTCCATTGATGTTTAGGTTGTTGAAACCTTCAAACTGATATTATCCAGATATATCATTCTGCTGCTGCTTCCTAAATCGCTGAAGTTGATGTCATGCTTCAGTGTGCTGGTTTGTAGGTGGGGTAGTAATGATGATTGATGTGCTTGAAACAGTTCATCTCAATAAGCCACCCTCCAGTGTTTTGACCAGCAGGCAACAGGTGTGCCTGCGGTGTGCATGTATGGATCAGAACAACACAATGATCTTGCTTATAATAGCCGTCCCGCCCCTGATCTACACCTGGCCCCAGGAAGCCACGGGTGGGTGCCGAGAGGAAGACCCTCTTAGACCCACTGGAGATCCCATATCTGGCTCTCAGGACCGTAACGCTCGCTCTTGAACTCGTCTCCAGAAGAGAGAGGCAAACCGCCTTCACATTCTCCTGAGACAAAAGGGGGATGGTTCCCGGGGGGGTGAAGGTTTTTGGTATGTTTGGATTTTAAGATTTCAGTCACGGTTTGAGAGACAAAAGGACCAACACTCCAAACAGAGACAGGAGGGACCAGGTGCCACCTGGAGTACAGCAACATCGGGGTCTTGCTCCACAGCGCCAGCGTGAGCATGAAATTATTTTAGATTATCAGGTTTATTTTCATTGAAATTCGTATTTACATTAAAGATTACACACTCAGCTTGATATTCAAAAATGCTGGGTTGTTTCAACCCAAATGTTGGGTTGAAAAATGTAATTAAAAAAAATTACAGTTGGGAGTAAAAGTTGAAGTTGGGGTAAAAT
Source organism: Pimephales promelas (assembly GCF_988280905.1). Classification (NCBI taxonomy): domain Eukaryota; kingdom Metazoa; phylum Chordata; class Actinopteri; order Cypriniformes; family Leuciscidae; genus Pimephales; species Pimephales promelas. The sequence goes on from NC_142787.1 coordinate 31,875,796, forward strand.
TTTAACATTTTTAACCCAACATTTGGGTTTGTCCATATTTGACCCAAATTTGGGTTGAAACAACCCAGCATTTTTTGGAGTCCATTGAATTGACACGTTTATACATCATAAAGCTGAATAAATAAGCTCTTCACTGATGTATGGTTTGTTAGGACAATATTCTGGCATCTGAAAAATCTTTAATTTAACGTGATATAGTTACACATTTCCTGCCTTTAATTCAAGTACAATTAGCTAGGATGTTTAAGCTACTTCAACTTAAATTACATTAAACTGACTTAAAAAAATGAGTTGAATCTTGTATAACCAAAAAAGTTGATAGCTGATTTACTAATTTTGATGAGTTAAAGCAATGTTGTCACAGTGAATTACTATAGTAATAACTAAAGTAACTAACCCTAAACTAAACCCTAACAGTAACTAAGTGATCATTAATATTACTCAATGTAACTATATCACCAAGTGTAATATTTTCAAGATTTGTTATCACAACATATTTTCTTTTGTCAAATCAACTTTATAATATTTAGTTGAGATAACTTATTATTTTGAGTTTCTGATGGTTAAATTAATCTCCTTCATTGTATTAACTCACTTTTTCCAGTTCAATCAACTTAAAATTTTAAGGCAACCCAGGTTACTTACTTTTTTAAGTTAAACCAACAATAGTTTTTTACAGTGTAGTAATCACAACATTTTTTCTTTTGTCAAATCAACTTAAATATTTTTTTTTAGTTCAGACAACACATAATTTTGAGTTTCTGATGATTAAATCATTCTCCTTCATTGTATTAACTCACTTTTTCCAGTCCAATGAACTTAAAATTTTAAGGCAACCAGGTTACTTACTTTTTTAAGTTTTTACAGTGTTTTTTTTTGTAGTTGTGACTTTTATTTATTTTATTGTATTTACATTTCGCACTTTAAATTCAATTACATTTTAAATTGAATAATATTAAGTTTATTTCCATTTAAAATAAATGTATTTTTAAAACTTTTTTTACGTTTGACTGGCTTTATTTTGAGCATTAATTAGAATTATGACGTTAATAATCAAATGATTATTTATTTTTTTGTTTAAATGAAACTTTTAAGCTTATTTCCATTTTAAATAAATATGTTTTCTTGATTGTTAGTTCACTCTCCCTGGAGATTTCCCGCAGTTTTGGGTGTCCACATCTGTGCCTGATTAGCACAACAAAGGAAGCCCAGCGCCTCTTGCATTAATGAGAGCTCCTCCAAGCCGGGGCCGAGGACCTCAGCACAATACAGCCCGCAAATTACCACCGGCTTCTGGAGAAGACGCATTCACATCAATGGCAGCTCCTGTTCTACAGTTTACCAAACCAAAATTACATTTGAAAACCTCTTCCATAAACCTTAACCCTAAGAAAATTCCTCTCCAAATCATAATACTACTCACTCGCACAGTCCTCTTTTATTTCCTGGGAAAGACGTTGGGGAAATGGCCACAGGTCCACTGGTGATGTGAGGCCCATTGTGTTGGGGATGATTCAGCTGCTTGAAGAAGAGCAAACATGGATGACATTTGAGCTGCGCAAACAGAGCCTCCTCCGTCTGTTTGTCTTTGCATGAAATGTGATGAAACTTTTGAAGAAAACTTCACTTTAGCATCTGATTGATCACTTTTCAATAGGTTATTGGGTTTGAGCCGAGCGCTGCAGTGATGACGTGTTTTGTGGGCCAGCATCACACTGGTTCCCTCGACGAAACTAAATATGAGACCATTGGCTTTTAGATTATTGCAGAAAATAAGCTCTGTGATCAACAAAAGTTAATTCAATATTATTCACAAATGATTCATTTTTTCACAGCCGCACGGCTTCAGCATATCCAGTATATTTTATGATCAATACGTCATGACAACATTGCTTTAGCTCATCACAGTTGAAGGAGTAGTTCACTTTTAAAACACTTTTGCTGATAATTTACTCGCCCCCGTGTCATCCAAGATGTCCATGTCTTTCTTTCTTCAGTCGAAAAGAAATTAAGGTTTTTGATGAAAACATTCCAGGATTTTCTCCATATAATGGACTTCAATGGGGTCCAAATGAGAGTTTCAGTGCAAACTGTTCAAAGGGCTTTAAACGACTCCAGACGATGAATAAGGGTCTTATCAAGCGAAACGATCGGGTAACACTTTACAATACGGGTGCACTAATGTGCATTAATTCATGCTTAACTAATGCACAGATAATCATGAGTTAATGTATATCTCATGAAGAACTAAACCATTAATTAATGATTACTGCATCAGCAGCTAATAAAGAGTCTATATGATTAATAGATTACACAATACATGAATTGCTATTAATTCAATGTGTCTTTGTGTATTAATTCCTTAATAACATATTTTATTAACTCATAGTGTAAATTAATGTGTTAATTACCACAATTAGTCAAAGCTTTGCACTTCAACTTCCAGTTGTCTGCTTTAATTAATCATTAGCTAATGATTTGCAAAGGTATCATTATGTTATGACTTTACTTGTTGGGGCACATCATTATTAACTAGTCATTTAGTAATTGTAGTAATTTGCACATGAATTTGCACTAACAATGAAGTAATTAATCATGTATTAATGCATATTAGTGTACCTGTCATATTATCTGGAAGTTGAAATACAAGGCTTTGGCTCATTCTGGTAATTAACATATTAATTAAAAATGGAATTAAACCAAAATTACATATTTAATTAATAACAATTCATGTATGAACTAATACATTAACCTTACATACTCTTAATTAGTTCCTAATGTGGTAATCATTAATGAATAGCTTAAATAATCATTAGTTACACATTAATTCAGTATTATCTGTGCACTAGTTAAGCATGAATTAATTGTCTTAATTAATTAATTGACTTCTTGACTTCTTTACAACAACAGATCTGGTACGCGTCAAATCCACAAAACTCATACTGCCATGATGACTGAATATGCATATTTGAAACAGTATTGTAAAGTGATATACTGAATTGAACTGCACATGACACACGGTCAGTAAACGTCAAGCGCAGGTGCCGAGTGCCGAAACGCGGCCTGATGTCAGAACAAGGTGCTGATGGTCTCCAACAACAAAACGATGATTCACGACCGATCCCACATGAATGGTCAATTAATGTCCTCAGTCGCTCGTGTTTATTACCCTGCCTAAATGAATCCCCGGAGTCTCCTTCTCCTCCCCTGCTATCCAAATGAGAAACAGCAAAGGCGCTTTTGCTGATTTGCCCGACACACACTGTGTGGTCTGAAAGAGAGGGGGAGAAACGCCTGACTTTACGGGCTTCAGTAATCGGCAGGCGTTAAACTGAACAATTAGGCGCTGGCTATATTGTCGCCCGGTTTATGGCTCTAGCTCGCGCAATATGGCTCCGCTCAGCCACTCCTCCCAGCAGCCTCTCTGTAGCGGAGGAAATTACAGGTGTGCGCGGCTAAGCGGCTTAGTGTACCGCTGTAGACTGAGCATGGGTAATGAGACACACCAGTGCCCTGCGGCTGGAGGGATGGAGGATAGGTTAAAGGGCCACACCGGCCTCAAACGGGATCAGTCGGGGCAGATGGCAACGGGATTATTCCTAGATAATCTGTTTAATGAAATCTTTAATGTTGGAGCTTTTCTGGAAGGTGGTCTCAGTTATTTTACCTTGACGTGGAGAATTTTGTCTAGTAAGAAAATATGCACTCTGTTTTAACCCAACTGTGGGTCAAATGTTGACAAACCCAGCCATTGGGTTAGATGTTTTAATTACATTTTTAACCCAACATTTGAGTTTCTCCGTATTTTACCCAAATTTGGGTTGAAATAACACAGCACTCAAAAAAAAAAAATAAATAAATAAAAAAAATGCTGGGTTGTTTCAACCCAAATTTGGGTAAAATGTGGAGAAATCCAAACGTTGGGTTAAAAATGTCACTAAAAAAATGTACAGTTGAAAATGAAAGTTGAAGTTGGGTTAAAATTTTTAATTACATTTTTAACCCAACACTTGTTTTTTTTTTTCATATTTGACCCAACTTTGGGTTAAAACAACCCAGCATTGTTTAGAGTAGGGTTGTTTCTACCCAAATTTGGGTCAAATATGGACAAACCCAAATGTTGGGTTAAAAAATTTACAGTAGAAAGTGAAAGTTGAAGGTTTTAAATTACAGTTTTAACCAAACACTTGTTTTTTTTTTCATATTTGACCCAACTTTGGGTTAAAACAACCCAGCATTGTTTAAACAAATATAACAGTTAAAGTTTGCGATAGGTCCCATTAGTTAATGTAGTTTCACTATTCACTATTAGTAATTGTCTGTCAAAATAAAGTTAGCAGATATTTAAGCGGACAGTCTCATAATGACATGCATGTGCAAAGTTAATTATAGTTAGTACAACCATTCAAAACTATTAAAGTCAGTTAATGCATATTCTAACAATGAGCAATTTGTTAAAGAATTTATTGGTAACACTTTACACTAAGGTTCTAACATTAGATAATTTATAATAATATTGACAAATTGATCTTATTGTAAAGTGTTACCAATATGCCATATGGTAAATAAATAAAAGCTGTTTTTTACACTATATTTATCCTGTAGATGTTCTGAAGCGGTGGAAAGCCACAGGGCCCGGGCCCCCGAATGACAGAAGGTGAGAGTGTAGGAGATGTGTTTGTCGACAGATCCGACAGGGCCACAGCTGCGGGCCGACCCCGGGGTCTCCCGAAAGGTGTTTGCAGTCGGATGTAGACCCTCTCCATCATGCTGGAGACTGATGACCCCCCTGACAGTGCCCTGGCCCCTGGGGAAACATGTATGCTTTGCGGAAGACAAATGTGAGACAAATTCACCATCGAGGATGATATTTATCTGTTCTATGAGACTGAGATGAGCAGCATTAGTTAAGCACACACACACACACACACACACACACACACTAAAAAAATGCTGGGTTGTTTCTACCTAAATTTGGGTCAAATATGGACAAACCCAAATGTTGGGTTAAAACTGTATTTTAAAACCTTCAACTTTCACTTTCTACTGTACATTTTTAACCCAACATTTGGGTTTGTCCATATTTGACCCACATTTGGGTAGAAACAACCTCTAAAAAAATGCTGGGTTGTTTTAAACCAATTTTGGGTCAAATATGGACAAACCCAGCCATTGGGTTACATTTTTTAATTACATTTTTAACCCAACATTTGGGTTTATCCATATTTGGCCCAAATTTGGGTAGAAACAACCCTACTCTAAAAAAATGCTGGGTTGTTTTAAACCAATTTTGGGTCAAATATGGACAAACCCAGCCATTGGGTTACATTTTTTAATTACATTTTTAACCCAACGTTTGGGTTTGTCCGTATTTTACCCAAAATTGGTTTAAAACAACCCAGCATTTTTTAGAGTAGGGTTGTTTCTACCCAAATTTGTGTCAAATATGGACAACCCCAAATATTGGGTTAAACAAGTAATTAAAAAATGTACAGTAGAAAGTGAAAGTTGAAGGTTTTAAATTACAGTTTTAACCCAACATTTGGGTTTGTCCATATTTGACCCAAATTAGGGTTTGTTGAGTGAACTATTTTGTTCATTTGTTCACTCTGGACTCACGTTAAGTTTAATGTGTTTTCGGCAAGGTAACGAATATGACGATGTTATGACAAATGTAACATTATATAATCTGCAAGTGTAGTTTTTCTTTAAAGATTAATGATTCGAGGTGCACATACAGTACAATTAGGCACACTTCTTTGTCCCAGGTTACTGATTTGGGATAACATGAGGGTGGCTTATCTATCTATCTATCCCCTTCAATCGTTCTTTTCTTTACAATGAACACTTTTTGGTTGCAGAGATGTAGAAGTAAAGCCATCTTGATGTTTTCTTCATGCCCTGTCGAGTCGTCCGCCCCATGCCAGTCTAAAAATATCCTCCCGTGCACTTGTGGCTTGTGATGGCCGGACTGATTGCGCTGTAGCGGTCTGTGAATTCAGCTGAGCAGAAAACCATATCGTTTCCGTGCGCCACGTGTTCCTTCCCCTGTTGTTTTACATCGGGCTGTAAGTGATTCCAGGCGCTCGCGATGCACTGTGACGCAGATTACCAAATGTAAGTCAGGGTACAGTGCACGAGAAGCCTTCAATTCACCCTCTAATTACATTCATTATATCTAATTATGTCTATTAATTATCTGTGAAATAGCCTCAAATGCACAAATGGCACCGGTTTGTTGAGTTCAGGACGTTTTATTTAGTAGGTCCCAGAATGGTTTCGCTGGTCGAGTACACTGCTGGGGAAACGCACAGGTCGTGCAGTGTAAGTGATGGCAGCTGCTGTGTTTAATACGGCACATCTCAGCTTCCTATGCCATTGGCTGGATCAAGTGTTCATGCTCCCACCATGTGATGACAGGACATAAACAAAAAAGATGGCTCAAAGGGGAAATAGGAAAATGGTTGAGTCGTCACATAAGCATTGAATCGTTCATTATGCCCATAGACGCTGTGAGAACTTAGACTCATAACAAATGATTACGTCTGTAAAAACAGATTAATTCTGAAGTCTCAAAGACACATTAGTTCCCAAAATAGAGGATTCGGACACTTAAAGCAATAGTTTACCCTAAAAATCGAATCATGTTTTCCAAAACTTTCTTTAAATTATTTTCAATGTGATTTTTTGTTCTACAATCAGAATATGCACTTTTCGGGGCCAAAGTTTCTCGGACCCCAAGTTGATCCCTGTAATAAGTCGTTAATGATGTTCCAAAACTTTCTTTAAATTAAAGTCAATGGTTTCAATGACATTTTTAACCCAACGTTGGGTTTGTCCATATTTGACCAAATGTTGGGTTAAAACAACCCAGCACTCAAAAAAATAAAAAATAAAAATGCTGGACACATTGGCTCCCAAAATAGAGGATTCGGACACTTAAAGCAATAGTTTACCCTAAAAATCGAATCATGTTTTCCAAAACTTTCTTTAATTTAAAGTCAACGCGATTTTTTATTCTACTAACATTTGACAACCAGAAAATATCACAAAAGTGAACTTTTTGGGGCCTACAGTAAGTTTCTCGGGCCTCAAGCTGATCCCTGTAATAAGTCATTCATGATGTTTCTAAAATTTCTTTAAATTAAAGTCAAGGCGATTTTTGTTCTACTAACATTTGACAACTAGAAATGTCACAAAAGTGCACTTTTCGGGGCCGAAGTTTCTCGGACCCCAAGCTGATCCCTGTAATAAGTCCCTAATGATGTTCCAAAACTTTCTTTAAATTAAAGTCAATGGTTTCAATGACATTTTTAACCCAACGTTGGGTTTGTCCATATTTGACCAAATGTTGGGTTAAAACAACCCAGCACTCAAAAAAATAAAAAATAAAAATGCTGGGTTGTTTCAACCCAAATTTGGGTAAAATATGGAGAAACCCAAACGTTGGGTTAAAAATGTCATTAAAAAATGAACAGTTGAAAGTGAAAGTTGAAGTTGGGTTAAAATTTTTAATTACATTTTTAACCCAACACTTGTTTTTTTTTTCATATTTGACCCAACTTTGGGTTAAAACAACCCAGCATTGTTTAAACAAATATAACAGTAAAAGTTAGTCCACGATAGTCCATTTAAGACATTCTACGAACAATAAGCAACAAGTAATACTGTATGTAAACACACTAGTAATTGTCTGTCAATATAAAGTTAGCAGATATTTAAGCGGACAGTCTCATAATGACATGCATGTGCAAAGTTAATTATAGTTAGTACAACCATTCAAAACTATTAACTATTACTAGTGTTCATGCTCCCATGTGATGACAGGACATAAACAAAAAAGATGGCTCAAAGGGGAAATAGGAAAATGGTTGAGTCGTCACATAAGCATTAAATCGTTCATTATGCCCATAGACGCTGTGAGAACTTAGACTCATAACAAATGATTACGTCTGTAAAAACAGATTAATTCTGAAGTCTCAAAGACACATTAGTTCCCAAAATAGAGGATTCGGACACTTAAAGCAATAGTTTACCCTAAAAATCGAATCATGTTTTCCAAAACTTTCTTTAATTTAAAGTCAACGCGATTTTTTATTCTACTAACATTTGACAACCAGAAAATATCACAAAAGTGAACTTTTTGGGGCCTACAGTAAGTTTCTCGGGCCTCAAGCTGATCCCTGTGATAAGTCATTCATGATGTTTCTAAAATTTCTTTAAATTAAAGTCAAGGCGATTTTTGTTCTACTAACATTTGACAACTAGAAATGTCACAAAAGTGCACTTTTCGGGGCCGAAGTTTCTCGGACCCCAAGCTGATCCCTGTAATAAGTCCTTAATGATGTTCCAAAACTTTCTTTAAATTAAAGTCAACGCGATTTTTGTTCTACTAACATTTGACAAGCCGAAAATATCACAAAAGTGAACTTTTCGGGGCCAAAGTCTCCCATTCCACATGCATTTTAGATGAAGCCACTGCTTGTGCAAATCGTCAGTTAGTGTTACTCTCAGCACTGAGCGATCCAACGAGAGTAAGCCGGCGTCCGAGTCCTCGGGTCGTGATTGAGGGCCAGGTGGGGGCCCTTTCAGCTCAAACGGACCTTGAAGACGGCTGATTGAATTCCCACTTCCTCTCTGTGTTTCCCTCTCAGCGGTGTGGACAGCAGGAGTGTATCCTGCACCGCACTTCATTCTGCTCCGCTACTCTTTCCACACTCAATGTGCTTTCTGTTCCCCTTTACACACACACACACACAACGCTCAGAGAAAAGGGACAGAGGAACTCACTTAGGTTTTATGGTTATGGTAGACACTTTAGTTTAAATGAAATTAATTTAAATCCATGCAGTGTGAGCTGCATACTGAAATAAAAAGTATGTGAAACAGGATGCAGTATCCAGTCACATGACTTTTTTTTCAATGATTTAATTTGATGTAAAAATATATTTTGGGGGTCTGATCTAAAAATGGGTTGAGAAGATGTCAATCACTGGTGAAAGAAGGCCATGTGCATTGCATTGTGGGATACATAATTTTGAAGTAGCAGGTCGCTCAATCGCTCCATGTTTACAAACTAAAGCGGACAGAATAAAAAACGTAAAGATATTCAAAAAGATTCCACCAAAATTACACACACGAGAACTGTATTATTTTCTCACCATCGTGACTTCATTTTCCTATGATCTCAATGTGACCGATGTAGTTGCTGTCTTGTGATTTTCAACTCGAGAAACTGTTCGTCAACCATTTCTCTGGTCAGCCGCAAACCATACAGATGTGTCTTTGACAATAGTCTCCGTCTCGAATGTCAGACGCTAGTTTAAAAGTGGTCCATCACTGACAGACACAGAGTTATTTCAGTCTGAGTGTCGGATCGGAGTAAAAACCAACATTCTTGTCCATGACGGACATCCCACCTCTCCTGGAGGGTCCGGCCGGGAGTCTCCCGTATTATTGATAGCGGCTCCGCAAATCCCACAAATCCCAGAAGCCTGTTTCCACCTGGTTTTAAAGTCACCCTAACTGGATCCCTTAAAACTCATCTTTAATCACCAAAATGAAAGTCAAGAGCTCAAGACAACAACTTTTGATGTGTTGAAATCAAAGGAAAATCAAGCCTTGATCTCAAGAAAAATGATTAGCTCTTTGTTCAATTTCATTAATTAAAATGAGCATATACGACACAATCCTTCATAGAAGTGATTCCAGCTTAATTTCATTAAATGTAATCAATGTAATTGATTAATTGAGTCAACATGAATATTTTTCGTTTCGTCTTAAACAGGTGCCACTCAAAAAATGAATTTTGGCCTCTTGTTAAAATAATTAATTAAAATAAGCAAAAGTAACATGATTGTTTAATATTGTCACAACTTAATTTAATTGTGTTCAATCAACCTAATTCATTTGTGTGAAATCTACATGAATCATTGTTGTTGACATCTAACTGGGCAGTGGGTCTGTAGTTCCCAGCATGCTTTGCAAGGGACTGCATTAAGAGGGTCAATTTATGGAAAAAGTGTTATTTTATGTGTTTTTCAGAAAGATGTTCAGTTATGTTAGAAACTTGGAGTACTTTCTGTAATGTTTTTGAATTTTGTGGTTACCATTATTCAGAAGAGTGTTGACTGTGTTTAGGTCAATATTGTGTTCAGACTCAATAATATTAGACCATATGTGCTTTAAACTGTGTAAACCTCACTCACAGTCCTGCACAAGTAATATAATATTACTATGTAATAATAGTTTAAAAGTGTCTATCATTAGAAGTGACTATTGAGTCAAAATAAATACAAATATAATGTTGGTGAATTAAGGCAGGACAAAACTAAATGTAGTTAACCTGACAAAACTTTATCTAGTAGGAAAGACTAAATTAATTTAAATTCATACAACAAGATTACAACAAATTATTTCAAACTAATTTGAATTTGTTGGAAAAATGTAATTCACTTTGGTGGAAAACCTTTCCTTAATTGAATTAAGTTTGTTCAACAGATTATTTTTTTGAGTGAAGCTCCTCAACAGAAACAGATCAGTGATCAGTTTGCTTGTATTTATTATTCGAAACATTTAGAATATTCATAAATGGTCGACGTGTTGATCTTCATTCCTGAAATAAAACATCTGGAGTGCTGTAGATTCCTCAACATGCTAGAACATCTCTTATTTTTCTGTAAATCAATGCCCTCTATTTACGCTTTCCTTCGAAATCAAGCAAAACCATGTTTACGACTCAATGCAAGTCCTGCATCCTGTTGCATAGACATGTATCTATTAACATTTCGGTCTAGACCCCTTGGTCCCGGCTACATAGACTCGGAGGCACCATGAGTATCCACTTAAATTTATTGGACTCCCTTAAAACCACAAACTCAGTGTTGAGCTGCCGGTCGTCTGAGGCCCCTCTCTCAACACCCGTGCAGTGAAAGTCCTGTCTAATAGCAAGACGGACGTGGGCTGGGGCGACGTCAGCGTTTGGATCCGGCTGGTCCGTTACAATGGCCTCCTGTCACCGACCCCTCCACCCCGGGATTGGGAGGGAGTGTCTGGATACGAAGGCCAGGGTTGGTGCTGTTCATCCAGGCAGAGAGCGGCCCCCGGGGATTACGCAGGGGCCGACGGACAGACAAGCCGACTGCAGCGCCATGCCGCCATCCACTTTTGAGGAAATGACCCCATGCTAAGTGCTGCCTGACACACTGGAGAGGCTGGTGATAAAGTAATTGGCCAACGTAGAGACTAATCTCACTCGTTGAGCATTTACAGGCTGATCTGAAGCTCTGATAAGCACAACCCAGACTGCTAACCTGCATTTCTTAGTCTTGCGCAATCAACCTAAAGACTGCACTGCACTCTAAAAATGCTGGGTTGTTTTAACCCAACGTTGGGTCAAATATGGACAAATTAAAATGACATTTTTAAAGCAACATTTGGGTTTGTCCATATTTGACCCAAAGTTGGGTTAAAACAACCCAGCATTTTTAGAGTGTGCGAACGGTTGAGAAGGCTCGAATTTGAATGCTGATGATGAAAGTGTTGTTAAAGGAATAGTGGTAACACTTTACAATACGGGTGCACTAATAACTAATGCACAGATAATACTGAATTAATGTGTAAATAATGATTATTTAAGCCATTCATCAATGGAACTAATTACGAGTCTGAAAGGGTAATGTATTAGTTCATACATGAATTGTTATTAATTAAATATGTAATTTTGGTTTAATTCCATTTTTAATTAATATGTTAATTACCAGAATGAGCCAAAGCCTTGTATTTCAACTTCCAGATAATATGACAGGTACACTAATATGCATTAATACATGATTAATTACTTCATTGTTAGTGCAAATTCATGTGCAAATTACTACAATTACTAAATGACTAGTTAATAATGACGTGCCCCATCAAGTAAAGTCATAACATAATGATACCTTTGCAAATCATTAGCTAATGATTAATTAAAGCAGACAACTGGAAGTTGAAGTGCATAGCTTTGACTCATTGTGGTAATTAACCCATCAATTTACACTATTAGTTAATAAAATATGTTATTAAGTAATTAATACACAATGACACATTGAATTAATAGCAATTCATGTATTGTGTAATCTATTAATCATATAGACTCTTTATTAGTTGCTGATGCAGTAATCATTAATTAATGGTTTAGTTCTTCATGAGATATACATTAACTCATGATTATCTGTGCATTAGTTAAGCATGAATTAATGCATATTAGTGCACCCGTATTGTAAAGTGTTACCGGAATAGTTTATCCCAAAACTTATTTTATTATTATTTACCATATTTATTCACAAGTTAGTAAACACATCGTCTTTAATCATAAATCCAACTGGGAACTAACAGGAGATCACAGGGAGAACAATTATGTAAAACATCGACAACACCGACGGGCTTAAAGGCTCCCTGAACTCAAAATTTACGTTTTTTAGCTTTTCATATGAATACGTTTGCCTTAAAGGGGGCCTTATGCACTTTTACAAGTTGATTGTCCTGAAATGTGTGTTGGCAGTGCCTGCACACAACCATCATATAATGATAAAAATCCACCCAGTGTTTTAGTTTTAATCTCCTTATATGTTTTCCCATCTCAAATTAAGCTGTTTGACCATGTGATGTCACACTGTCGGACGCCCCTCCCACGATTGTTGATTGACAGCAGCGTTTCAACACATCCCCGCCCCATCATTTTTTGACCACCTTTATCTTTTTTCTTCTTTTTTTAAAACTGGGTAACCCATTCAAAAATGTATTTTGGTCTTGAAAAAACAAACAAAAAAACAGCAAATGGGTTTGAAATCTGAATAAATCATGACATAAATGACATTTTTGGGTGAACTATTCTTTTTAAATGGTCAAAAGCTTACGAACACACTAATCATCATGCCAAACTCCTGACATATTTAACAGAGGCAGACATGCGGACTGACACGGCTTGTACACAATGTGTATTGAATGAGATACGGCCAGTCAGTGGTCATCCAGTAGTCATTCTTTGTGGCTTTTCCATCCAGGATATTTCACAACGGATCTAGGCTGTGTGAAAGAGAGCTTCCGAGAAAGCAAACCTCATTTTCGTGCTGGCTAAGAAAACAAACACGGGATCGGAAGGGAAAGTGAGAATTGTAAACAAACTGTTCTCTTCTTTTTCTGGAATTTTCTTAATTGCACATGGAAAAATGGTTAGAAGAGGTCCAACCGATCTTTACATGTGTTCAGCGGCGCCCTCACACATTTGACGCTTGTATTCGTCTTGTTAAAAAGAGGCAATGAAAACAGCCTCGCATATTTCTGCAGGCGACATAATAAAAGCCTCATTGGCTGCTCTTTGAACACACAACAGAACAAAGCTTTGCTGGGACCAGCCAGAGTGGCCCACACATCCATTGTGTAATTTATGGATTTGAAAGAAAATTAGTTTTAAAGACATTCTAACCAGAAAGATGCATTGCCATTAGCACAGTTCAGGGGTTACTAAGCAATATCGATTGAACTAAAACAGATTTCAATAAATAAAACTGGAAATAAACTATAGTTAAACAAACCCCTAACTCTTGCACAGTTTGTCACATAAAACAGATAAAAATCCCTTAGAATTACACTTTATGATTATTAGTAACCCCATACCAATACTGTGTTTGACCCCCTTTGGCCTTAACTCTACGTGGCATTGATTCATCAAGGTGCTGAAAGCATTCTTTAGAAATGTCGGCCCATATTGATCGGATCGCATCTTGCAGTTGATGGAGATTTGTGGGATGAAGCTCCCGTTCCACCACATCCCAAAGATGCTCTATTGGGTTGAGATCTGGTGACTGTGGCGGCCATTTTAGTACAGTCAACTCATTGACATGTTCACGAAACCAATTTGAAACGATTCCAGTTTTGTGACATGGTCATTATCCTGCTGGAAGTGGCCATCAGAGGATGGGGACATGGTGGCCATAAAGGGATGGACATGGTCAGAAACAATGCTCAGGTAGGCCGTGGCATTTAAACGATGCCCAATTCGCACTAAGGGGCCTAAAGTGTGCCAAGAAAACCATTACACCACCACCACCAGCCCAACAGTGGGAACAAGGCATGATGGTCCATGTTCTCATTCTGTTTACGACTCTACTAAACAGAAATCGAGACTCATCAGACCAGGCAACATTTCTCCATTCTTCAACTGTCCAGTTTTGGTGAGCTCTTGCAAATTGTGGCTCTTTCTCCTATCTGTAGTGGAGATGAGTGGTACCCGGTGGGGTCTTCTGCTGTTGCAGCCCATCCGCCTCAAGGTTGTGCGTGTTGTGGCTTCGCTGAATACCTCGGTTGTAACGAGTTGTTATTTCAGTCAAAGTTGCTCTTCTATCAGCTTGAATCAGTCGGCCCATTCACCTCTGACCTCTCGCATCAACAAGGCATTTTGGCCCACAGGACTGACCCATACTGGATGTTTTTCCCTTTTCACTCCATTCTTTGTAAACCCTAGAAATGGTTGTGTGTGAAAATCCCAGTAACTGAGCAGATTGTGAAATACTCAGACACCAACAACCATGCCACACTCAAAACTGCTTAAATCCCCTTTCTTTCCCATTCTGACATTCAGGAGATTGTCTTGACCAGGACTGATTGGTTGATTAGATTGCATTAATTAGAAATTGAACAGGTGTTCCTACTGTAAAAAAATATTAATGGTTTAACTTAAAAAAGTAAGTAACCTGAGTTGCCTTAAAATTTTAAGTTAACTGGAAAAAGTGAGTTAATACAATGAAGGAAATTAATTTAACCATCAGAAACTCAAAATAATAAGTTATCTGAACTAAATAAATTATTTAAGTTGATTTGACAAAAGAAAAAATGTTGTGATTACTACACTGTAAAAAAATATAATTGGTTTAACTTAAAAAAAGTAAGTAACTTGGTTGCCTTAAAATTTTAAGTTGATTGAACTGGAAAAAGTGAGTTAATACAATGAAGGAGATTAATTTAACCATCAGAAACTCAAAATAATAAGTTATCTCAAATAAATAAATTATTATAAAGTTGATTTGACAAAAGAAAATATGTTGTGATAACAAATCTTGAAAATATTTTTTACAGAGTAATAATCCTTTAGGTGTACATCGAACGAAGGACATAAACCATAAACCAGCACGTCCTGATTTTGCCATGTTAGCATATTTTGTTGATCCTGGAACAACATTCCAGTGCGAAAAAGTAGTCCTAACCATATCCCAATAAGCTATAACTAAAATCAGGGTGAAATCAGGTGAATAACACTGATGTAGAAGCACCTAACCCTGGTTGTAAGCCTAAACTTGAAATAAACTGTAAATCTGATTGGTTGATTGGAATGTTCAAAGTTGACCCATCCAAAACACACCTGGACCAACATCTTCACGCAGTGTCTCACGATCTAGATCTATTTATTAAATAGTTCAAAATGCACACAGTTGCAAAACGACTGAAACGTAAGAGGCTACATGATGTGGTTTCTGCATGATTTCCAGTTCAGCCTTATTTATCTCGCCTAACAGACTTGGAGGAGAGAGACGGCGAGCCCAGGGAAGTGAAGCAGACCACATTGAATCGCTCCCGTTTGACACTAATAAGCAGATACGTTCTCCAATAAATGCTGGTGACACTTAAGAGCAGTGCCAGCTGTTTGTGGAATCTGTGTGGAGAACGAAGGGAGGAATTAACCGGCTACAGGAGGATCCTGACTCCCTTATATAGATATATATATATACACGCACACACACACAAACCCACAGAACACCAAGATCCGGCCCTGAATAGCCTCCACTGGCTCAGCTTCCTCAACTTCCTGTCCTCCTCTTCCATCTAACCAAGAGTAAAAGATCACTTTATTTCTCTGCCCTTTCTTCCAGTAAAATTTGGGAAGGGAGAGCGGGAAAGAAAGAAAAAGGTTGTCGGGAATATATTTTGATTTCGAATATCCACAAACATCTACAAAGTTACAGAACCACAGGGCAATGAAAGGTTAACAAGATCTTTCCCTCAAGAGAACAAAGCATCAGAACGGGATGAAAAGAGAGAGACAAGAGAGGAGAGTGTACATGTTGAGTGTGTGTTCGGTGGGGGCTTGTGGTTCTGCGAGGGAGACAGACTGACGGCGACCCTACACATGTGGCCCTTCAGTTCAGAATAACTGCAGAGAATTAGCTGGATAAAAATGACTCTTGGTTTAATTTCATTTCAGAAAATGAAGTTTATTCAAGTGTGCCATTAGTATACTTCTTTTAAACTAAAAATAAGAAAGTATACTTTCAGTTTATTTTTCCTGTACTTCTCAGAACTTCAAATTACACTTAAGTGTACTTGACTTATACTGAGAGAAAAGCAAGCATATTTGTCCTGTTCTTGTCCTCAATCTTTTGATCCAGAAATACTTAAAAGTATAATTGAGTATTCAAAGTATAGTTGTATAAGTAAAAAAGTAAACTACTAGTATACCCATAAATTCACTTGCAGTACACACGAGATACATAATTATGAACTAGTTGTGCACTTACTGTTACACTTATATAGTACACTTAAACATATACTTTTATGTACTAAAAGTGGGCCAATTTAGCGGTATTAAAATAGTACACTTACAAGTTTGATACCAGTACATAGTGACATTAGTATACTTACTATATAATGTACTTAAAAATATACTTGAACATTACTTAAGTATACTTCATAAAATGAACTTGAAATATACTTCTTTTTCGTAAGGGAAATTATCTGCAAAAGTTTTTTGAAAAGTGAACTACTTCTTTAAACTCTATTCATTATTATGCGTACACTGTAATAAAATATTTTCCTGATTTGTAATCACAACATTTTTATTATTCACAACTTGAATAATTTATGTAGCTCAGATAACATAATATTTTGAGTTTCTGATGATTAAATCAATCTCCTTCATTGTATTAACTCAATTTTTCCATTTCAATGAACTTAAAAATTTAAGGCAACCCAAGGTTACTTAATTTTTTTAAGTTAAACCAACAATAATTGAGGGTGATGACTGCTTATTGTGCATACTTTGACCTTGCTCATCCAGGGTCACTAAAGTGTTTGTTTATCCTTCAAGAGCTTTGAAGCATGTTTTCGCATCTGGTCCTCTAATATGCGTCTCGTGCTGTCTTGGTTTGGCACGGGGGCATGCGTCTATTCAGAAATATGAGTCAGAACTGTTAAAACACTGTGACACATCAAGCCGGCGGTCGGCCATCGGCGTCAGCTCAGTTTTTGCGGTGTGTTCGGCACCGTCGGCATACATCAGACCGGCTTTTTAAAGGGACAGTTCACTTTGAAATTAATTTTTGATATGTTTTATCTTACCTCAAGGGCATCCAAGATGTAGGTGTCTTTGTTTATATGGTTTTTACCTCTTGTAATCACAGCCATGACAAAATGATCTGACGGCACGGGCGCTTCAGTCTGCGCGCCGACGTCACTCTTTGTTTATACAGAGATTTTGGAAGTTTTATCTTTCACTAAACATATTTATATATACGGGAAACCGCAATGGAAGACGATTTCGGTATATCTAAATATGTTTAGTAAAAGGTAAAACTTCCGAAATCTCCGTGTAAATATTGAGTGACGTCACACGCAACAGTCACTTCCGGCGTAACATTGAACTGATTCAGTTCGGTTCAGTTGGACATTGAACAACTGATTCAGATCACTGTGATTACACGAGGTAAAAACGATATAAATACTGTTGGTTTTCTCACACAAACCGCTCGTTTCGTGTCTTAGGCCATCAATGTGTACTTACATTTACGAGTCATTAAATCATGTTAAATCTGGACTTCTCTGTGCTGCTCTTTGAGGTGGTGACCATAGACCTCCATTATATGACTGATAGACAACAACGGTTGTCAAAATTGTCAAAATTGAAACTACTGTGGAAACAAAGACACCTACATCTCGGATGCCCTTGAGGTAAGATAAAACATATCAAAAGCATGTGAGTGATCTTGATCGATGTGACTGGACCGGCTTTAGGTCTTCAGAGACTCAAAGTGCAGCGCTGAGATAGTTCTGCAGATAGTTTACACGGAAATATCACAACCCTGTATTTCACCTAATTAAAGGAGACCTTATAGTCTGTGTGTAAAAATGCCCACGAGACCCTCGTTAAGAAAAAGAATGAAGGAAAATTCTGGGTTTGGATATCTGAATATAAGAGCCATTGACGTCGTATGAGCAAAATTGCATGCAACTGAATAATTTCTCCATGATCCGCTTTCAAACAATTACAGACCTCAGATCCCGCAGAGAATTTTAAATGTAGATGTTAGATGAAATTCTGATGTCAAGAAATAAGTAATGACCTCTTAAACCGCACTTTAAATTAAACGTTGGCGCATTTTTCTAAACTGCGGTTTGTCTTCGAACAATGCAGTGTGAATGCAACACTCGAGGAGATTTACGTTCCTCTTTTTCTTTGTCCCGTTTCCACACAGTTAAGTGTCTCCCAGTAACCACAAAGTAAACTGGCTTTGTTCGACTATTCTTTTGTTTTTTTATTACTCCAGCGTACCCACAAACCTCTTTGTTTTGTCTCGTCTTTCTGCCTCACGATAATGAACACTCTCAGCTCGGTGAATCATTTATGAAACTTTTCACTCCAATCACAGAGAAAGTTGTGCCGATAAACTTGTTAACCACAGGACATTTGCAAAGCATGTCCATGAATTTCTGGAATCGTTTCCGTAATCAGGATGAGGGGTAAATGTTATTTGCGGTGTTTTGGCGACGGGAGAATTGAGGCTGGGTCATCATTGCTTCCCAGTAGATCTCCCAAACCCGGCCAGACGCTAATGAAAACCTTCCCTCTCCGTTTAACAGCTCGTAGATAAAAAAGCTGAACTCCAGAAGGAGAGAGACAGTGCCAAACTCCCTATCTCGCCCTCTCAGATTTACTCCTTCACTGGAGTGTCTGTCGTTTGAGCGTTGCCATTTTGGCTAACACGCAGCAAAGTGAGTAAACATAAGAAGTAACACCAAATTAGACCACAGTTGACGGTTAATGGGTGTTAAAGGGTTAGTTCACCCAAAAATGAAAATTCTGTCAGTATTTACTCGCCCTCATGTTGTTCCAACCCCGTAAGACCTTCGTTCATCTTCGCAACACAAATTAAGATATTTAAGATATTAAGATCGCTCCTGCATACTAGTCCATAGGCTTCTTGACTCGAAAAGTCATTAAAGACATCGTTAAAATAGTCCAAGTGACTACAGGGGCTCAATCTTAACTATCAAACGACGCAAAAAACAACAAAAATAAGGACTTTATTTCAACTATTGGTTTATTTCTCCCTCTGCGCGAGTCAGGTTACTAGTTTAATAGCGTAAGCTTCTGTTATTGTACGTCACACGCATCACACACACATGACCAGCGTCGGCCAATAGTGAGCCTTCGTGTGACGTAGCTTTACGCAATCACACTACGTTAACCGACTACAGGTTATGGAGAAGGAAGTAAATAGTTGAAATAAAGTCGTTATTTTTGCGCACAAAAAGTGTTCTCGTCGTTTGATAAAGTTAAGATTGAGCCCCTGTAGTCACTTGGACTATTTTAACGATGTCTTTAATGACTTTTCGAGTCAAGAAGCCTATGGACTAGTATGCAGGAGCGATCTTAACATCTTAAATATCTTAATTTGTGTTGCGAAGATGAACGAAGGTCTTACGGGGTTGGAACAACATGAGGGTGAGGAAATACTGACAGAATTTGCATTTTTGGGTGAACTAACCCTTTAATTTCAAACTCTGACTATAACTAAACCCTCAACGGCGGTAGCGTCCACATCTGGCTGGATCACTCGGGGTGGGCCGTAGTGTGATAACGAGGAGGCCGTCTGCTTTTACAGTAGGAGCACAAGGACGGCGTAGACCTCGTCAAGGACTAGCGATGGGGCAGCAGGGGAGTGATTAAGTTTTTAGGGAGCTGGCGGGCAGATATGGGGGTTAGAGGCTAAAGAGAGGGGATTTATTAGGGCTGTAAATTACAGTCAGACGGCTTCCTCCTTCTCCCTCCCCGCTTCCTTCCCTCTCGCCCTCTCGAGCTTCTCCACAAAGTCCTCATAGTTCCCAAGTTTAAGGAGGCAGTAGAGACTGAACCCTCCAGGCTCAAAGACGTCTTTGTGCACGAGAAACCGGGAGAAAGAGAGCGGGTGAAAGATGGATATGAGAAAGAGAGTCAATCATTTGCTTTGACAGATTATTGTGACCTTTGTGAATGTCATTAACACTTCATCCAAACAATCAGGCTTTGTCAGGGGTTGATGAATCCCCTAACTGACCACTAGGGTGAACTTGAGTTAGTGGAATACACTGCATGCCCACGTCATCGTTTCATTCATTAGCTGGACAATATTCCAGTAGCTTTAGTAAATAGAAAGTCTACAAGACTTTAGCGGTATCCGGACATTTATTTGGCGTAATAAATCATAATATTCCACACTCCCTCGCCTGAAGCCTGAATAAGCACACTATTTCACCTTTAACAGAAAAGCACTGTACATACTGAAAATGCTCCGCTTCTGACTGGTGTGAATGGGGATTTTCTTACGGTACATCTTAAGACAACGGTGTTCGTTTTTCACGTACAGACAACAACGGTGTCAAACATTCCCCCTGTGAAAACTATTTAAAAATGCTATATTCTGGCGCTGTCACCCACTGCATGCTTATAAACTTGAATAGTTTGTTTGTTTTGTGAAGTAATAGGGGAATTAAGTTGCGCGTTATACAACGCTTAATGTGTTTAAAAACAATTGAAGAGTTCAGATGCAAAAGCCTCTAAATGCCATTAGAAATTTTCTTCTTTAATGATAATTTTTATCAAACTTGTATATTTAAGTTCAGTAATTTCACTTAAATGGCACTGATAATTACCTATTAATTGTTATTTAAGTGAAATTACTGAACTTAAATATACAAGCTTGATAAAAATCATCATTAAAGAAGAAAATTTCAAATGGCATTTAGAGGCTTTTGCATCTGAACTCTTCAATTGTTTAAAGCTTATGCAGTTGATAAATAATTACCATTTAAAATTCAGCTGGCATTTTAGCGAATGCAAAGATTCATGGAACTACTGTAAAAAATACAGTATACAGTAAAAAAAGAATACAGTAAAAATCTGTAAATTAAATTACAGAACTATACTGTAAAAAATACAGTAACTGGCAAAATTTACAGGAATTTTTTTACAGTGTAAACACGTAATACGAATGACGTCACCGGTTTCACAAACTAGTTTACGTGGAGACGATAACGGTATCGGTTTCAAAAACTTGCACTTTGAAACCAGTTTTCAAAAGTTTTCATTTTCAGGCCCCCAAAATGCAATTGTCGTGTACATGAACAGCCAAAATGCTTTAAAAGTTTGTCCGTTTGTTTTCATGGCATTCTGCAGAGTATGTGAGAGTCAAATAGCTATTTTGCGCCCGTTGTGCTATAATAACAGAACGTGATTTCTGCCTTAACATGCTATAGACTCAGACAGTGGTGCCAATGTTAAGGCAGAATTCATGTCCTGTTATTGTTAGCTCTCAAATAAAATCCAGCACCCTTTCGACTCTATAAAACACGGGCGGGGCTTTAACTGTTTTCAACCCTGCTCACAATAAATGAGCTATTTTGGTCTTTGAGTGAACCAAAATCTGCAGCTCAGGGTATTTTATGTCACATCTGTTTTCGCCCACAAAAGCAAACTGAAGATGTGTCATGCAGTCACAAATTTGCATTGTGTTTTTATCCTAAATTACTGGGATTTTTTGCAATCCTAGAACGCTAGTAACCTGCATCACATCACCTCTGGCAAGATTCGAAAACACTGTTTTTTATTATAAAACAAAGAAATTCATTTGGAAAATGATCTTAGTTCCAAAATACACAAAAGATCCCAATCTGAGAGCATAACCCTTATCCATAAACGTCATCATCTATTTGTTTTCAAGGCTAAGATCAATAGGAAATTGGCTTCAGCTAAGTAGTTCACTTTTCAAAAAACTTTTGCTGATAATTTACTCGCCCCCGCGTCATCCAAGATGTCCATGTCTTTCTTTCTTCAGTCGAAAAGAAATTAAGGTTTTTGATTTTCTCCATATAATGGACTTCAATGGGGTCCAAAAGACAGTTTCAGTGCAAACTGTTCAAAGGGCTTTAAACGATTCCAGACGATGAATAAGGGTCTTATTAAGCGAAACGATCGCTCATTTAATAAATAAATAACAAAGTTTAAGTTTTATAAGCTCAAATGCTCGCCTTGCTCTGTTCTGTGATGCGCGTTCGTGACTCTCCTGTTATCAAAATGAACGAATTTTTTCCCAAGTCATTTTCCCATTTCGTTTGTTGAATGAACCAAATGACACGAAAAAAGATTCGCTCATTTTGATAAACGAGTTCGAACAGGAGAGTCACGAACGCGCATCACAGAACAGAGCAAGGCGAGCATTTGAGCTTATAAAACTTCAACTTTTTTTTAATAAACAATTAAATGAGCGATTGCATCACTTGATAAGACCCCTATTCATCGTCTGGAATCGTTTAAAGCCCTTTGAACAGTTTAAGGTTTGCACTGAAACTGTCTTTTGGACCTTGAACCGTTTGGTCCCCATTGAAGTCCATTATATGGAGAAAATCCTGGAATGTTTTCATCAAAAACCTTAATTTCTTTTCGACTGAAGAAAGAAAGACGTGGACATCTTGGATGACACGGGCTTTTTTAAAAAGTGAACTACTCCTTTATCCAACTTTCAGTGAGACATACTGTATTTCCACTGGTTTAACAGCAGTAAAACTCACAGAAAATCTAATCTACTGTCGATTCCTCAGCAGGACGCTAATAGCTCAGTGCAGCCATTATGTCACCGGTCAGCTTCAGCGGCCAGGACTGTATGATAGTGAAGCCGGTAAGTGATGCTCTCCAGTAGTACAGCATGTTTTATCACAGGGGCATGTGTTGCTGTGATCTCTCCCCTCGGGCTCTGTTTATCTGGGAGTCGGCGTGGGACGGCTCGGCCTGATCTCATGGAGCTATATCAACAGAGATCCAGAAGATTTTAGACTGTGTGTGGGACAAAGACAGCTCTCTTACGGGAAACCAGCACTGAAATAGATTATCGGTCAGCATTGGGTGTCGTTTCCTAGATTGGCAGTGCGTACTGTAATGTCTAGAGAAAGCGGAGATATAACCACACCAAGACTGGATTATAACAAAATGACTTGCAATGTGTCATCAAAAACTTTTATTTGCATAGTTTTTATTATTAGCCATGCACTTTTTTCCCAAAATGATTTACTGTATAATTACTGTATAATTCAAAATAAAATGTTCACACATGACTCTTCAAGTAAACTGCAAAAGCAGCTCAGGGGTTGATAACAATGAAGGAAATGAAATTGACTTTTGGAAGAAAGTAAAGAAAATGGGAAAACACTCTTTTCTACAGAAGCGTACGAGGAAACAATATCTACTATTTTTCTGAATTAACCAGTTAATTATCTCAGAATTACGAGATATAGTTTCCTTGAAAAAAAATGTTTTTGCTCATTTTTAATTAACTCATTAATTCAGAAAAAAAGAGTCAAGTGAATGCGATACGCTTCCGTACTTTTCTCTTGCTAAGGCTGGTATCATAAATCATAAATCTGACAAAAAATGATTGGAAATGACACAAGTAGCCAACAATATTTGAAAACAATCGTATTCGTGTCAAAATTGTTTGTTCTGTTGGAAATGACCAATAATAATAAATAAAATAAATTAGGATACATTTTCATATTCTAAGAAAGTCTTAGAACATGAAAACTATTTATTTATTCTTTCTTTTCTTTTATTTTCTTGGGGTGGCTGGGCAGGAAATCTGATTGCGGTCTGATATGATCTTAATTCCTCTTTGGATGTGCGACACAGACTGAGCAGCGGAGAGTAAGGGCGGTGTCCTTCTCTAGGAGATAATGTCCACTCACCGTCCTCCCCGCGGCACACACACCTCAGGGGGCAGATAAGGCCTCTTTGATGCATGAACGGGGAGGAGACCTCTAAAAGAAGACCTCTAATCTTTTAATGAAGTTTGCAGAATAGTCTTTCAGCGTCGGAGTAAATGTCACCGTAAAGTTCTCTCTATACAGCAAGGTGATTAGCATAATTCAGGTAACTTTGATTTCATAGATGAACTGTTCCTATACCTTTCCTAATGAGAGCATCATGTGACTTAATCTGCTTACTTTTGAATGCCCTGAAACCACAGCTTAGAAAATTAGTTTTATTAGAACTCATTCAACCTAATATGATCTCAACATATATAAAAAAATAGTGGTTGCTTATATATATATATATAGTATATATACTGTAAAAAAATATTGTTGGTTTAACTTAAAAAAGTAAGTAACCTGGGTTGCCTTAAAATTTTAAGTTGATTGAACTGGAAAAAGTGAGTTAATACAATGAAGGAGATTAATTGAACCATCAGAAACTCAAAATAATAAGTTATCGCAACTAAATAAATTAAAAGTTGATTTGACAAAAGAAAATATGTTGTGATGACAAATCTTGAAAATATTTTTTACAGTGTATACTGTATATATATATGTATACACTACACACACACAAACAATTAATTAATTTTATTTAATACTTTACAAAGAAAATACAAAAATGTATAATAAATAAAATATCAACAATTTATGTGTATACTATTTAATTATTTTATTTAATAATATTTAATTTGAAATAATTTACAATATTTAAAATGTATTTACAATTATATTGTTTATGTATACACACATATAAAGTATATAGAACTATATTTACATATATTTATTGTAAATTATATATAAATATTGTAAATTATATATATATATATATATATATATATAATTTACAATAAATATATGTAAATATAGTAAATATATTGTTTTAACCCAATTTTGGGTCAAATATTTACAAACTCAAACATTGGGTTAAAAATGTAATTTAAAAATGTAACCTAATGTTTGGGTTTGTCCATATTTTAACCCATATTTGGGTTAAACCAACCCAGCATATTTTTTAGAGTGTATATAATATAAATTAGTCCATGATTATTTACACACAAACATAATAACTATATTTACACACACACACACACACACACACACACACACACACATAGTATGAATAAATTAACTATATTTATGTGAAATTGTTTGATTTAATAACTTAATATTACAAGATATTTACAATTATGTTAATTATACACACACATAACTATATTTAAATATGTTTTATGTGTATTTGCTATTCCCGACTACCTCCTCACCTTACCTAATTTCCTCATATAACACTATTAAACATTACCCAACAACTGCAATAACTGTGAGCTGGACTCTGCATTGGTGCAGCACATAATTATACACTTTTTTTCTTTGTTCATATGTGTCACTTTGGCCCTGTTTTTGGTGCTATTATGGACTTTATCATCCAACATATATATATATATATTGTTAACAGTATTGTTAATAGTGTATATGTAAGTCTATATAAGTTGCATTGCCATCCATGTCCCACAATTAAGTACGACAACTGAGAAGAAGCGAGAGCTGAAGCCGAATTCCAGCGCAGGACGGAGATCTCGGGGTCACAGACAGACGTGTGCCGGATAAGAGGTGCGGGGAGAACATGTTTTACAGCAGCGCCACACCGGCCGCCTGTCTGTCTCCATCTCTCCAGTTTAATTAGAAACACAACTGTGATATGAACAAAGACACAGTCAAAGCCCTGTCGATGATACACCACAAGCGCCCTGAAAGCAGAAAGCGCGATCTCAAGGCCTGCGAGACAACCTTCACACTGGCCTAGAATCAGCTATCTATGACCTGGCCCGACACGGTGCCCAGCGGAGATAGGCCTCGGCTTTTATCTGCCAATGTCATTACTATGGCAAAGGAGAATGGGATTAAGGCTTTCGGGACAGTGTTATCCATAGCAGTGGGATAGGATGTTGGATAAACAGGAGATGAGGAGGATAAAACAACACTGGGGAGGCGGTGTGCTTTAATGAGAGTCTTACAAAAGGAGCCCTTATATCCTTCACTGGGTTTGCCGTTGTCAATCAGCCAGACTCCTAAAGATAAGAGTCCTACAGTACGTTCCCATGACCTGAACTGGATCTAAATCCTACGTCTCAGTTTGTTCATTGCAAGCATTGAATTAAACATGCGATTTTTAGGGAAACACTTGTTTACAATTTCAAAAATTCAGATCTAGTTCACCCAAAAATGAAAATGTTGTCATTATTAACTCACCCTCAAGTTGTTGCACAACTATAATGTTTAAATGAACGAATCTTTTCCCAAGTCAACTCATTCATTTCATTCGTTGAATGAACCAAGTTCATTTTGATGAACGAGTTCGAACAGGAGAGTCACGAACGCGCATCACAGAACAGAGCAAGGCGAGCATTTGAGCTTATAAAACTTAAACTTTGTTATTTATTTATTAAATGAGTGATCGTTTCGCTTGATAAGACCCTTATTCATCGTCTGGAATCGTTTAAAGCCCTTTGAACAGTTTGCACTGAAACTCTCATTTGGTCCCCATTGAAGTCCATTATATGGAGAAAATCCTGGAATGTTTTCATCAAAAACCTTAATTTCTTTTCGACTGAAGAAAGAAAGACATGGACATCTTGGATGACACGGGGGTGAGTAAATTATCAGCAAAAGTGTTTTAAAAGTGAACTACTCCTTTAAATGGTTACTTCACCCAAAAACTCATACGAAAGTCTTTCCAAACCTGTATTATTTCTATCTTCTGTATTTTGAAGAATGATGGCAACTAAACAGTATCCGTTCCCAAAACTCTTACCATCAAAATCTCTTCTTTAAGTCCCACAGAAGAAATATTGGTTAGGAAAGAGTAAAAGATGACAGAATATCCATTTAGTAAATCATTCAAAGAATTTAGTTTGCCAAACCTTCCTGTTGTTGGACACGGATTATGGTTAAATGTGTTTATTGTTTTAGTAGTATTGCCGTTTAATGATGTCCATAGTGCAAAAGAAGCATGTGTTACCATTATAGTTTGATATAGACCAAGTCTTGTTCTAAAGGGTTCATAGAGAGCATTATAACTCAGTCTCTTTCATCTACAGTGTTCACGATGAGCTTTGCGTCAGTCGGCGAGATAAGTTCAAGAGCCAGGACATGCGTTAAGTACGAAGCACTTGTTGTATTTCCTGTTTGGCTACATCCTGTCTCGGACCAGATGATCCTCCGCTTTTATGTCCCGTCCTCACCGGCCCGCGTCGTCCAATCCTCTCTCTCAACCCTTGACCGACCTTTTGCCCCCGTCGCCCCTCTTAAAGCCCCGTTCCCCCTCACCCAGCCAAACAGGAAAAATAAACTTGACCCTTCAGATAGCCAGCGGTTCCTGTGGAGAAGTGACCCCCGAATACGCCGTCTCTCGGCCGCTGCATTCTTCATCCCCCGGATCAGCGCCGAGTGTTTACCCAGGTGGAGGGGTCGGGTCTCTGCTGGGCTTCGGGGAGTGGATGCCCGGTCAATCTCTCACTTTCTCATTCATCTATCTTTCTGTCTCTCTATCTCCCTCCTGGGCGGATGATTCCCCAGAGACGCTCTCTCGCGACCTCGCTCTTATCTAGTGAAAGGGTCGGATCAGAGAGGCCATTTGCTTGAAGATATCAAAGTTACGCCTCGACTGTGCTGATCATTTTAAGCTAATGTTCTTGAGACTTACAATTTACACATGTAACTATAAATTTAAATATTTTGTAACATTTATTTTAAGGTGACACAATTATATGTTGCAACATGTGCTTACTGTAGCAATAAGAGTAAATCATGCAGAACTAACCCTAAACCGTAACCGTAACTCTATAAGTACTACGCCAACTTAAAAATACTGTAAAGGTTTTACTTTATTTTAAGGTGTCACTGTTACAGTGTAATTTTGAATACTATATTGTTATTACTATGGCAAGAACATGTTACATATGTAACAAGGACACTGTAAAATAAATTGTTACCCTAATATAGTGTAACTAAATATTTATATGAACTTAAGGAGCTAAAAAAATGCCTATGCCAGAATGTGTTAATTATGCCTTGTACCACTGTACCATGAAAAAACATATTAGATTCCAAAATGTAATTTTACTGTAAAAAAGAAAAAAAAGATGAATTAGGCAGGAATTTTATTATTTAAAAAGAGAGTATACTTTTACATTTAAAATATGTTTCAGTTAAAAGTGAGTAACTATAATTTACATTAAAAAAAATTTAAAAAGTGGTAAAAATACATTCCCAGTAGTCTGAGTGACACTCGGTAATATTTCATTGAAATAAACTAAGTAAAAAAAAAAAATATTAAAAAGTTGCTGCCTTAAAAGTTAAGTACAATCAACTTGGATGTTTAAGTTATTTCAACGTAAATATAATTTTAACTGACTTGAAAAATGAGTTGAATATCCTATAACTTATAAATAAATAAACTTATAAATAGCTTGAAGCAATGTAAAAACTAAAAACATGTTGTTTTTATACATTTTTTACAGTGTTTTGTTTAGGGTTTTTATGCTACATTTATGTTACATAAATGTTGTTTAATTAATGGTTTGTAATGCCTGAAACATTATACCACATTATTACAGTGATTTTTTTTATATCATAAAGTTTCAGGTAAATTGACAAAACAAACTTTTTAGTGTAAATTTCAAACATTCCATTAAAAAAAGATTTGGTAATGATGTCACTTTTTTGAAAACATAGTATTGTTGCAGTTTCTGTGTGTTTAATCTGAATCCAACAGCATTATTAACTACTAAATCCTTGGTTACACTTTATTTTAAGGTGTCATTGTTACAGTGTAATTAATAGTTGCATGTAATTATGAATACTATATTGTTATTACTATGGCAAGAACATGTTACATATATAACAAGGACACTGTAAAATAAATTGTTACCCAAATAAAGTGGAACAAAGAGAAATTATGCAAAGAACTTATTATTTAAAAAGAGAATATAGGTACTTTTACATTTAAAATTATTAAAATGTGTTTCAGATAAAGGTGAGTAACTATAATATACATATAAAAAATTGTAAAATCCAAGTAGTCACATGAAAATTGGTAAAAAAAAAAATAATAATAAAAATAAAAATTGCTGCCCTAAAAGTTTTAAGTACAATCAACTTGGATGTGTTTAAGTTATTTCAACTTAAATATCATTTTAACTGACTTCAATGGCAGTTGAAAAAATGAGTTGAATGTCGTATAACTATAAAATTTTTTTTACAATTGCCTATTTTGCTGAGTTGAAGCAATGTAAAGTAAAAACATGTTATAACATGTTGATCATATCATTTTTTACATAGTTTTGTTTATAGTACAGGGTTTTTATGCTACATTTATGTTACATAAATGTTGTTTAATTAATGATTTGTAACGCCTGAAACATTATACCACATTATTACAGTGATTTTTTTAATATCATAAAGTTTCAGGTAAATTGACAAAACAAACTTTTTAGTGTAAATTTCAAATATTCCATTAAAAAAAAAAATTCAATAATGATGTCACTTTTTTTGAAAACATAATATTGTTGCAGTTTCTGTGTGTTTAATCTGAATCCAACAGCATTATTAACTACTAAATCCGTGCACATTCCTCAAGCATTATCATGGTGGGAGGAGACTGATTTCAGTACAAATATTGTAATCCCTGCACTTGATGCGAGAGAGTTAGGCTTAGGGTTAGGGTGAGAGAGAGAGAGAGAGAGAGGTTGGGGGTGATGGTGCATTTACAAAATTCATCAATCCAGCATATTCGAGACCATGCGTGCATCACTGCCTGGCATGCTGGGAAACCGAGGTCTTCCCACACTCCCCCAAGAAAACCAAACGCTGGACAAGACAAGTCCGCACTATCAAACTCTACAGACTGTGACGGAAGACAAATACACCAGCACTCCCATTCCAGATTATTAACTCATCAATCTGAGCTCTCAGCACAAGACCCGATGCGTCCAGCTGGTTAAAGGACAAACATCTCCTCTCTAAGCAACTTTCAAATCTCAGTCTGTGACATGCATATACCAATCTTTTCTTAGCTCAAGTTTCAACAACAACAGCGCCCACACTGCTGAGAGCTCCTAATATAAGAAAACATGGCTAACATTGAGCATTCCTACGCCTTTGAAATTGATACAATCAGAACCGAGAGAGATCTTAAACGAGATATCGTCGGCATTGAAGTGCCAGATCTATCGATACACGTGTTGTTCCAACCCCGTCCAAGCCGTTGATATATTTAGCACGAGTGTGGAGTTCAAGTCACGACCACGGTTTTACAATTAGGGAGGACGAGGTAAGATAATGATGAACGTCCCTCCGTAATAACACCCAAACATAAATAAGGGCACTTCTCGACAGGAAAAACTCCGTCCACTGAGATCTCCCCGCGGATAAGATGACGACACCGAACGTGTGTTATGTATTGGAAGCGTGAGGTATGTGTGTGTGTGTGTTTAGCCGAGCCCTCAGTTCCGGCAGAAGGATGGAGAAAGAAAAACAGCCGTGTGTCTTGTTGCCGGACTGGAGCGGCGCACACACACAACACATGGTCCCAATTTCACGGCTGCGGGCGGATGCGGGGGCAGGAACAAGCATGCAATCTGCAGGCATTAATACCTCAGTAATAGTCACATTCGCTTAAAACCAGGAAACAGTTTTTTCTTTCTTCAACACACACACATTCACTCTCTCTCTGGCTAACAAATATAATGCCTTTGTGTCTCCTTTGCGTACCTTAATGAGTGGCGTTACAGTAAACCGGACATGTGATTTAGGACTCGCACGCGTCTGGCCCAGGACAGGAAACCTTCCTGTTTTCCCAACTGTTCTGGGGAAGTTGACGGACAACTTGAATTTCCGAACTGCGGTCTCGGAGAGCGGCGTGTAATTACCGGACAGGAAGCTGCTTTTCGTGTTTTCCTGCTGGTGTAACCGCAGTGCCCGGCCCTGGCCTGCGTCGTGAGCGGTAAAATGGATTTAAAGGAGGTCAAATGACAGGATATGATAAGGGCTTTGGACCTTTAGTGCCTGTGAGGGTTTTAATAAAATCTAAGCCTGAGCTTTGAACTGTGTCTCAATTATAGCCTATCAATGATTCTCCAATGGCCTCCCTCGGGCTCCTGTGTAGTATTATGGAGAGCAAGACTTCTGGGTAGTAAACACTTCAACTGTGCGGATGTAAACAATACAGCAGGAACGGTTCCAGGACTGGGCAAAACTACATTGCAATTGTTGGCAGTGCTTGGTAACTGATTGTATGTGTTCTGGATTACGTAATCAAAGTACTTTCCCAGATAGCAAACATGACATTGACATCGAAACAACGTTGATCTGACATTGTTTTTGACGTTGAACCAACGTCAGACGCGTCATTCTTCAAAGCTAACGGAAAATCAACTTGAAATCAACGTTGTTTCAACGTTATAGATGCAGACCGATTTTCGAATTTCATTTAGCTTTGAAGAATGACGCGTCCAGTGGTGGAATGTAACAAATATCAACCAACCTTGTAACAAATAAGTACAAATATTTCGTTACTTTACTTAAGTACATTTTTCACGTATCTTTACTTTACTTAAGTAGACTAAGGCCCCGTCCCACACTACTGCGTTTTCGGTTAAAAATGGAGAATTAAAACGGAAAAGATCTCCGTCCACACCAGCGTTTTACCTGCGTATTAGAATTTATGTCCGTCCACACTAAAACGACTGAAAACGTGGATCACGTGACCATTCACCCACACTGGGCATGCGCGCGCCGGTGTAAACAGTGGTTGGCGAATCAGGGAAGGACACGTCATGACTGATGACACCCAAACATAGAGCCGAGCGTGAGCCTCTGCGTCATCGTTTGTAAACTCCTCCGTTTTGTCTCGTCCACACTAAAACGCCCTCCGGAGTTTCAAAACGCAAAATGCAGCTGCAGCGTTTCTAAACTTCTCCGTTTTAGGTCTTCGTTTTTCCCGTTTTAGTGTGGACGGGAGGTGCAAACGTAGCAAAAGGTCTCCGTTTTTAAACGAAAACGCAGTAGTGTGGACGGGGCCTAAATAGTGCATACTTTTTACTTTTACTTTACGTTTTGCAGCAATTATTATACTTTCTACTCCACTACATTTCTACAACTTCTGTTGCATTTTCATTACATTTTCTGATCAGTTTTTTCCCTGCCAAAACATAATCTGAGCGTCCGTCCGTTGCACGTTTGTCTCACCAGTGATGTTTGGTTGCCATGGATATATAAACTCGATATCGCAATATATCACACTAAATGCGTCTTTTTATCGTGCAATTTATTTGCGAAAATTTTTATTTACGTGCATAGGAAACGCACCGTGTGTAATATACGTTTGGTTAGGATTATGGCAAGCCAAGAGGTTCAGGATTACACCATAAATTAATCGCGTTTACTGCCAAACATAGTCAGGATAAGCATGATGTGTATATTGCCTAATTGCAAGCTTGTTTCAGAAATTTTTTCCATCATTATTGAACATCATTATAGGAGTATTAGGTTGAATGAGTTAGAATGAATTGTTTTATTAATCATTAGAAAATAGACCTTAAGAGAATTAATTGTTATGCAAGTACTTTTACTTTTAATACTTAAAGTACATTTAAAATCAGGTACTTTTTACTTTTTACTTAAGTATGGTTGTCATTGTGTTACTTCTACTTTTACTAAAGTAAATGTTTATCTGGTTATGTGTACTTGAAATTCAGTACTTCCTCCACCACTGGACGCGTCTGACGTTGGTTCAACGTTAATTCGATGAGCAAAACAATGCCAGATCAACGTTGTTTCGATGTCACGTTTCCACGTTGATTCAATGTCAGTTTGCTGTCTGGGTTGCGATTATATAACGTTTCAAAACACTCGTAATCAGTTACTTACTTTTTATCGATTATATCGATATGATTAAATTCTTGATTCATAGGTTTTTGATTGAATTCAATTGCAATTTTTGCACATTTGGATTCACTTTGAATAATAAAGAGGGGGGGGGTGCACTCTAAAAAATGCTGAGTTGTTTTAACCCAAATTTGGGTTAAATATGGACACTTCAACTTGGGTTAAAAATGTAATTAAAAAATTCACAGTTGAAAGTAAAAGTTGAAGTGGGTTTGCCCATATTTGACCCAAATTTGGGTTAAAACAACCCAGCATTTTTTTAGAGTGGGGAGGGGAGGGGGGGTTACATGCTAAGAACATGTATTATAAGTTATAACCCACAGTTTGCATGTTTCCTAACATGAATGCTAAGAACAGGTATGCTTGCAATCGTATAAAGAAAACATGTGCTAACAGTTTGCCGAGAGCATGCTTGTTGGCTACCGTGTACGTGTGTTATTATACCAGAACAGGCACGTTCAATAACATAATGCTAACTTGTATTGTGTCAGCTTCTTTAAAACTTTACAAAGCATTTATTACACTGAAATTTGATCACTGCTCATTTTAGTATGTGCATTCTGGATGTGCAAGTCTGTACTATTTATTGTTACAGTACACATAAAGGCAACTGTTGAGCGGTAAAGCCACGCGCTGCCAGTTTAGCGTAGCATATGAGACGGGCCTCGAGTTTCAAAGAGGTCAGATAAGCTTGTCGAATGAGGTGCACACAAGATCCTCAAACATCACCACAAATATCAAAGCTACTGCCCACCCCTGCAATTTGGAGCCAGAAGATGCTACCGCCACGAGACGCCGTTATTATTCTCAGGTTAAGGCTTTCTAACTATCTCTGTGTCGTAGAAGTTACTGTATTAATTACAGGATACGAATGTGCAGACGTATAAAGGTTATATTGTCCATAATAAACAACATGTGACCTGTAGAATCGAGAGGAAGCGCATAATGTAATATACCTGCATTACAAATGTGCTAATGACATTAGCATGAACTGAAAAGGCACGGTTCATGGTTCATCTGCTGATTTCTTTTTCCTCGGGTGCAGAAAGTTCACTCATATGATGCTGACCCCTGTTTGGCAGGGTGATGATGGGTGAGGGCCAGCTTTCACATACGGAGCCCAGTGAGGAGAGCCAGCATGGGGGTAATTAAAACAAACTGCCAATGCTTTTTTAGCCTGCGCCAAACAAACGCCGTCAAGTGTGGTGCTCTCGAGCATGCGCTACAACGGGCTAGCGATCGTGAGGACATGCTAGACTGTCAGATTCACAAGTATGTTTGCTTAAATGCTCAGACGGAAACCGCGTCTTCACCTTAAGATGTGTTTGCTCAGTCTTTGGTTCAACATTAATCTTATTTTCTCACACTCTGCAGGAAAGCCGTGGCTTTTGTTAAAGGGGGAAGGTTGAAATCTTCCAGGGATGCACTCAACCTGTTCACCACCTAGGTTCAGCTGGACGCTTGGCAGGGTGGCAGCGTGGCTGGCACTGTCAACTGTCTGGGCCAATTTTGTCTATAGGCTAGCTGGAGATGCTAACAGATTGCGTCAGCTTCTTCAGCTCTAGATTAGAACAAGCATTTGCTATCACAAGCTAAAAGTATAAGAGAAGTCTTTGTCCATTTTCACTGTTTCCACAGTGATAACCTACAGAACATGTACATTTGCTAATATGGATGTTAAGAACATTGCTTACATGTTTGCAAAAATATATATATTTGCTAACAGTTTGCTAAGAACATGCACGTTTACTAACATCAATGCTAAAAACATGTTGGCTATGTTTGCTAATGTTTGTTGTGTTAACACTTTGCTAAGCACATTTACTAACATGAATGCTAAGAACATGTAGGCTATGTTTGCTAACATTTGTTATGGACATGTGCTAACAGTTTGCTAAGCACATTTATTAACATGAATGCTAAGAACATGTAGGCTATGTTTGCGAACATTTGTTATGGACATGTGCTAACAGTTTGCTAAGCACATTTATTAACATGAATGCTAAGAACATGTAGGCTATGTTTGCTAACATTTGTTATGGACATGTGCTAACAGTTTGCTAAGGACATGTGCTAACAGTTTTCTAAGCACATTAACTACCATGAATGCTAAGAACACGTATGTTTGCTGACATTTGCTATGAACATGTGCTTAAAGTTTGCTAAGAACAAGCACATGAATGCTAAGAACATGGCGAACTTGTATGCTAATAGCTAAAATGCTAACCTGAATCATCCGTCATACACGACGAGTTTCTCCATAATCAATCGACTCTGATGTCCAAAATCTGCAGACAGTCGATCACTTTCAGCAACTATCGACTTCTCCAGACTGCAAATTAGAGACAAAAGTGGTTATAGTGTATTACAAAAGGCTGCATTGCTCTTTGGCAAATATTTTCCTCGGGTGTCGGCCATTTTGTAGCGGTGTCCGAATTCTGAGTGAACGACATCATTCCCTACAATCATTCACTACTTTTACCCACAATCCTCTCTGAATTTGAGTGTACATTTGATGTACTCTTGCTGAAGCATTATTTCCCACAATCCAATGCGGAGAGAACTGAGCGCGCATGAAAGTGCAAGTTTAAACCAGAGATTACAATACATCCAGTGGAGGATTTGAAAAATATCTGTTAATCGTCGTTAGGAAGCGTACAGACCCCTTTTGCGTCACAGTTACGTCACGGCGCTAGCTGGAGGCAAAACAAAGTGAAAACTGGAGGCGGCCAATACAAACCAGCACAGATTCGGCAACATAATGAGGAGTTTAAATTACTGTTACTATTATTAAATGTCATCTTATTTTGTTGTCTGGTGCAAGAATTGAAGAAAAATGGATATGCTGTATCTGGAGTTTTTCTTTCTAGGAAATATATTCACATCATTAAAATCGCACTGTAATGTCACTCTTTATATTGTTGTCGTCTCGGTGCTGGCTCGGCAGAACTGCGGATCATACACACAAGTCTTGTACAGGACCATATAACTTAGGCATCTGAAGATTTATATGCCCTCAGTTTCTCTTTATGATCGGTTTCTCTGTAAGGTAGGTGTAGAAGTCAGGCCACTCACCCGAGTTAACGTAACGTACGTTAATCCTGTCAGATCGTCCATGCATTGAGTGAGTGTGTAGACGGCTACGGGTCGGCCAATCTGGTTCCGTCCGTTAAAGATAACTTTTGGAAATAACAATCGCGGTCCTGGACACTGAATGACCTTACACATTAAGATAAAATCGGATTTTCTCCAGTCATTGTTAAAAAACAAGCTAACAATCCTTGCTAACTAGCGTTAGTGACGCGGCCAGAGCGATCGTTCTGCCTCCACCTAAGCTCCGCCCACAAAAACCGTCACCATGTTTACCAACTGAAAAGGGGTCTAACGGTCGCCGGAGGGCGCTCGACGACATGAAACTACAAAGCTGGCACGGAGGTATATATAATTACAAAATAAAGTCATTATGATTGTTATTGTTGTTAATATTAGTTTATAAAGTAAGTAACGTAAGATTAAGGAAATTTAAGTTTTATCAGTACGTGTGACGAAGCCTTTTCTGCGACAGCTCCAACTCTCAGACGCTCAGTGTAAACGTCAGCGTCCGAATTCACTCACGTCATCTCGTTCACTCCTTGCAGATATAGTGCACTCAAATGACATACACTATATAGGGATTAGTGAATGAGTGAACGAGTGAGCGGTTTCAGACAGCTTCTGCCGCGCGTGGACGTTTTGTTGCTACGTCCATATAGATATATCTATGGCTACGTCGACCAAAGCACGAGCGTCAGCGGATCTAGCCAGACCCGGAAACAAAACAAAACAACACAACAGGCACGACGACGCGCACGTTTGTTTAGGTGTGCGAGCCGGCCAAATAGTTGGTTAACATTACGTTTTGAGTGAATGACGAGAGCGAGACGCCGAAATGGATGCCAATAAGATTCTGAATGGAAAGTTTACTTTTAAAAAGTTGCCAAAATGGTTCCATTGACAAGACCAAAGCGATCTGTGGTTTGTCGTTGTGAACTGAGCTATCATCATCAGCATGTCCAGTCTGAAACACCGCTTGATAATGGCCAAACACACACACACACACACACACACACAGCTGATGCGAATTCTCCACCGCTCGTCAAAATCAGCACCTCGTGAGTATTTATTTCACCCTTTTATTGATGGACAGTGTTACATTGTGTGAGAGATTTTTGCGGCAAAGTGAGTTAGTGTGAAATTGAACACAGTATATGTAAATAAAATAAACCAAGAGACATCTAGAATAGATAAAAATGTGCAATTAATTGTGATTAATCGTGAGTTAACTATATATGACATTAATGCGATTAATCACGATTAAATATTTTAATCGTTTGACAGCACTAATATATATATATATATATATATATATATATATATAATTTCTGTGCACCTTATAAACTAGAAACACACACAGCTTCATAATTTTCAGAGACCCTCCGTCCTCAGCCTGAAGCGAAACATGAAGAGATAGCGGGAGGCAAACGGTCTCAATCCAGCCACACTGTCCCTCATTGTTCAGGCTCTGAGAGGCCATTAGGCTCCACAGAGGGCCGTCAGAGAGGCTCTTTCTCTGTGGATGGAGGGGTGCATTGGTAGAGGACAGCTCTGAGAAGGGCAGCAGTGTCCTGGGCAGCAGGCCTCGGCTTTGATGGGGCCAAGTCAGGCTTTGGCTGCATTCCTCGCATGTCTCCCTGGTTTCCCTCTACCACATTACGACCTCCAGTCTAAACAAACAAGCTGCTCTCGAAGGCCCAAACCCTACCCGAAAATATAGGCCTTCCATTTTTAAAAGCAGGAACACATATTCTTTGTTTCCATGCCCACAATCAAAGTTGTTCCACATGTCCTGGTTTCTAAACTCTTGTCACTTGCCACATTTCGTATGGAGATGTTCACCTCGGATGATGCTGAACTGAAGGGAAAGACTCGCTGTGTAAAGTTGATGTGGTGAAGTTGATGATGCACATTAAAAAGTGTTTATTATATTTATTTTCTCTCTCTCTCTCAACAATTCTCAACATTTCCTCCCACTTGGGTTATTATGCCAAGATGGCGTGGCAAATTTCATTTAAAAGGAGAAACTGAAATGGTTTTATAGGCCATCTGGAAAAAATGAATCTATTCGCAACTTTGAAAAACAAACTAATTTCTTATAGAGTGAGTGCTAAAACAGGCAACGCAATGACTTCAGTTTCACTCGCTAACAACACAAGAGAAGCAAGATGTATTACAATCATGTTTAAAAGAGATTTCAGAAGAAAAATAGATACTAAGGCAAAAACAACTTTCATACAATTAAAGTGAGGGTATAATTGCCCATGTGTTATTATTGTTTTATATTATATTATACTTGGGAAAATACAATATTGGGCATATTTCTTAGTGATATCATTAAACCAAACCCTGAGGCGGTTTTGCACAAAGGGGCAATGACTATGGTTAAATACCCTCTGATTGCTGACTGCAGACCCCGAAAGGAGAGACAAGAGGGAGAAGCCAATGAACCGTCCCTGTTTTTAGTGGAGACAATGACCTGAAACAAACCTTATAAGTGACATGATGAATAGTGTCATCATGACCAATAGTGTCATTCTCCAAGGGTAAGACATTGCCCTTTTGTGCAGGCCTAGAACATGATCTTCCCATCATAAAAACATTGACCATCAGAGGACCAGCTGCACAACTGTTTTCAGATCAGCAGGCAAACCAGAAATTTGAGTAAATGAATTGCTTTTAAGGGATTCAGTAATATCTTGTTCACCAAGTACGGAAGCGTGAAAAAAAGAAAGAAAAAAAATCAAATGTAAAAAATAATAATAATCTTGCATGAGATTAAACTCGAAATGTTTTGAGTTTAATCTTGAAATGCGAGATTTTATTATTTTTTTTTTCATTTTTTAAAACTTTTTTTTTTATGTTGAGGTTCAGGGCTTCCGTAAGCAAGAATGTTTTTATTTAAATTTTATTGACGAAAAACAAAAAGCTAAGCTGAGCGTTACTGACATTAGCCGCTTTTCCAGATTTGTGCAAAACTTTTGTGATGTTTTCTAAATTCTAAAATAACGGCGTTTCAATTGACGATACTATGACCAGTCTTGGGGGTAACACATTACAAGTAATGCGAGGTATGTAATCAGATTACTTTTTCCAAGTAACTAGTAGTAACACATTCCTTATATATTTATAACAATATGTGTTACTTTTCAAATAAGTAATGCAAATTACTTTGTTTTCTTGCTGATGCAAGAGTGTTGTACTTTCGTCTTCTGCGATTAAAAATGGCTGCACAGCTGAAAGGTTTGTTTGAGTTGCGCCCTCTACTGTACAGGCAAGGATTAGCATTTGCTCCAGCCTGAGGACGATTAATTTCACTTTTGATGTGAAAGGGCCTTTACATTTAAGCCCAGCCCAGATCAGGAAAAAGTAATGCAAATCTAACATGACACATTATTGTAATATTATAATTAAGTACTTTTAAAAGTAACTGCTTTAATACTGCTGCCCACTTATGAGTAGAAGGAGATATTAAAACCTAAAGTTACAGAATTTTTGTCATTTTTCTGAAAACACTAACATTGCAGTGCTGAAACAGTTTGACACAACAACCAATGGTGTGATTTTAGGGCGGGACTAATGACCGATGACCAATGGCAGACAGGGGAATGTTCGAAAAAAAAACATGTTTGAAAACAGATACATTTAAAATAATAGTTTTTGTTTAGTTTAGTCATGCAGAAATTACCCACTCCACTTTATTAGAAGAAATTAAACAAACTAATGATAAGCAAAACTGTCTCTGTTGGCAAAAAAGATGTTTGACAATGATGATGGAACTTTTTCACTTTCATTACGAGTTATAATACATGCCATTTTATCTCTGTCCTTAGCGCATATTTGCATGCTAAACAAATACAGACATTTACATAAAGCTAGGCTAATGAAATCTTGCTTTGTTTCTTCAGGTTTTCTGAGGCCTCTTTTCCTTTTGTTTCTGTCTAACATTCATCCCACCTCCTGTCGGCCGGCTTCCGCTCCTATAGCCTTGAGGAACATCTATATTGTCTCTCCGTCTCAATCAAGCACACACAGTCTCTTTGTCTCTCTGTCCATCAGGTTCAATTCTGAGGCAAGTGGTACTGACATCTATGTCTCTCTCAAACACACACACACACACACACACACACACACACACACACGTCTGTCACACTCTAGTGATTTCAGGGAACCAGCTGCAATAAAACTGTCTTAAAGCTCACATATTAATCA
This sequence comes from Pimephales promelas, assembly GCF_988280905.1. Lineage (NCBI taxonomy): Eukaryota > Metazoa > Chordata > Actinopteri > Cypriniformes > Leuciscidae > Pimephales > Pimephales promelas. The sequence goes on from NC_142787.1 coordinate 31,916,134, forward strand.
CTTTCCCTATTTGGGCTTCATGACTAAATTAGTGTAATGGAAATTAATTACATTAATTAAGAATCATACGACTGGAGTTTCTTAAATGTTGCCCATTTCCACAAAAAATAAATACAAAAATAATGTGAGAAATATTTTATAGGAGATATATTAAACATTCAGTTGAGTTCCAAAAGTCTGAGAGACTGTATTGAAAATGTAGGATCATGTGAATGTACTCGTATAATAATTAGTTTAGCCAATTGAAAGAATCTGTAATTGTAGATTAATGTTATAATATGTATAATAAATCTATAATAAAATCAAATTGCGCCGTGAAGTCTTTGTACAGACGGTCATGCATTCTTGAAGCATTATTCTCAAATCATGACCATCAGGTTAAATAAAGATAATTATGGGAACACTTTAACTACATTAGTTAACATTAATTAAGAATGAACAATACTTCTACAGCATTTGTTAATCTTTGTTAATGTTAATTTCAACATTTACTAATACTTTATTAAAATCTTGTTAGCATTAGTTAATGCACTGTGAACTAACATGAACAAACAATGAACAGCTGGATTTGTATTAACTAACGTTAACAAAGATGAACAAAAACAGTAACAAATGTATTGCTCATGGTTAGTTAATACATTAACTAATGTTTAATAATAATTATATTAGCGTTCACACCAGCGGATGATATCGTTCTGTTTATTCTTGTCATGCTCGAGTTTGTAGATTCTGATTGGCTGTTGGATTAAATCGTTCGTAAATCGTGTTATCATTTCTCTTTTTATAACTATATATCTTCATCGTTATCTTTATCGATCTTGGTGTGACTAGGCCTCAAGTTCATGCAGCTTGAGCTGCTTTTATTACTAAAGAGGACAACTTACCAAACAAAATGAAATCTAAAATATATTTGGATTAATGGGTGGGAAGGAAGAGGCTCACCCGCACCAGCCCTGAACCCGCTCATCAACGGCGATATGACAGGCCTCATCCCACAGAACCACGATTCGGATTGACATCTCAATGAGGGGGCCGGTGCCAGTCTTTTACAAGTGCCATTTCACGGCTGTGCTCTTTGTCCTCTGCCCCCCTCGCCACCCCACCGGGTAGAGACCAGCCCTTTCTTTTCCGGAGAGAGAGAGAGAGATACAGGGAGGGCCTCTCGTCATGCCCCACTGCCCCTCAATCGGTGTCTGAGTCATTGCCCACAAAAACTGGCTTGCTCCATATACCTCATTTTTGCATATGAATGAGCGGCCCATTGTCCGGCCTTAAATGCACATTAAACCTGTCTGGAAACAATCGAGAGGAGGCGCACACTTTTTCCCCACCTTAATAAACTAATTAATTGGACATCTGAGATTTAGGAGAGGAAGAACATCTCGGCGGTGTTTACTCCAGTGCTTCCTTAACCAACGGCAAGTGTCCCACATAAAGGAAAGGATGTTTATAGTTCTGCCAAGAGTGTCTCAGTGTCTTTGTACGGAGGCCAAACGGAGACCTCTGGCTTTTGTCTACATGAGAGGGGTCGAACAGACCCATCCAGCCCGAGACACTTCCGTCGTCTTGCCCTGCAGGCCTGGCCTTTGCTCTGGACATTGGAGATGGGCCGAGCTCAGGCAAACCAGGTCAGCTGAGATCTGAGAGAGAGCAAAGTGCATGTCCAAAAAAGAGTGATTAGAGATATCAATGGACATTTGCATTGACTTGCTCTGGTCAGCTTTCTTGTCAGCCGTGTTGAGTATTGTCGGTGTATTATGATGGATGATGCATGTGTTTAAAGTTCTATAACCCAAATCCAATCTGTTTGCCATCCCAAACTCATTACTTTTCACTAGATACTTTGAAAAACGTTTCAGTTGTTTTGCCCATACAGTAAAATTATTGAGCCAACTAATGGGGTCCATAAAATGTCAAGCTTTAAAGGGATAGTTCAATTAGAAATTATTTTTTGGTATGTTTTATCTTACCTCAAGGGCATCCAAGATGTAGGTGTCTTTGTTTCCGCAGTAGTTTCAATTTTGATATTTTCAGATCAAACCGTCTCAGTCATATAATGGAGGTCTATGGTCACCACCTCAAAGAGCAGCACAGAGAAGTCCAAATTAAACATGATTTAATGACTCGTAAATGTAAGTACACATTGATGGCCTAAGACACGAAACGAGCGGTTTGTGTGAGAAAACCAACAGTATTTATATCGTTTTTACCTCGTGTAATCCAAGTGATCTGAATCAGTTGTTCAGTGCCCAACTGAACCGAACTGAATCAGTTCAATGTTACGCCGGAAGTGATCGCTTGCGTGTAACGTCACTCAATATTTACACGGAGATTTCGGAAGTTTTACCTTTTACTAAACATATTTAGATATACCGAAATCGTCTTCCATTGCGGTTTCCCGTATATCTAAATGTGTTTAGTGAAAGGTTAAACTTCCGAAATCTCTGTATAAACAAAGAGTGACGTCGGCGCGCAGACCGAAGCGCCCGTGCCGTCAGATCATTTTGTCATGGCTATGATTACAAGAGGGTAAAACGATATAAATACTGTTGGTTTTCTCACACAAACCGCTCGTTTCGTGTCTTAGGCCATCAATGTGTACTTACATTTACGAGTCATTAAATCATGTTTAATTTGGACTTCTCAGTGCTGCTCTTTGAGGTGGTGACCATAGACCTCCATTATATGACTGAAAAATATCAAAATTGAAACTTCTGCCCTATGCCCTTGAGGTAAGATAAAACATACCAAAAATTAATTTCAAAGTGAACTATCCCTTTAAAATCCAACAAAGATTCATTAGCCTATCTGCAAAATGGACAAAATCTGCCATTGCGCCCTACGCAGAGATTTCTGTAAAGACGTGAATCCCCAGAGCCGCTAGTCTCCGGCTAATTTTTGTGTTTTGTGTCCTGGCTGTAACTGCTTGGCTCTCTCCCTTCAGGGCCAGCGTCCCTCCATCTCTAGCCTCCATCAGCCGTCATCCGCCCAGTGGGGTTTGTTTGTACTCGCTCCGAGCAGGAGCTCCGTATTTCGGGTCTCGGGCCAAGATGCCCATGGTAAGTAAGGAGCCCCGGGGGCCTCTTCGTGGAGCTCGTGACGGCCCAGCTGCGCATACGACTCCTCATCTTTCGAGCTCATTCTTTTAATTAGACAATCTGAGAAGTTGCTCTCAGGGGGACACCTCCACCTTCTCAGAAAAGCCTGCATGCTCAGAGAGGTGGCGAGCCCCAGGCTCATATACATAATCTGGCCACATACCTCCACCCCCCTCGTTTCAATAGCGCTCCCCTTCTTCACCCCACAGATACTCAAAAGGACCCACACCTCCCATTTCCAGGAGCCTGTGGGCGCAGTGAGAAAATGAAGACCTCTGCGCCCCTCCAAATCCCCAGGAATTTCTCATTAAGAGCAGGTCCTGGGGTCCCCCCCACACCCTCAAGACGTCGACCCTCTCGCCCGACTAGAATGGGCTACTCCAGTCCACTTTGTGTCGGGCGGCTGTTTCCCTGTGTGTGTTATTCATCTCGCTCCCATTCTCCAGGCACAAGAGGCTTTCCCCGCCAATGGTGCTTTGAAAGTCCTCAAGACTTCCTCTTCTTTTCACCACATTTTTTTATGTGTGTGCATGTGCGCAAGTCAGTGTCCGTAATGAAAGGCCCGGGCTCTGGATAGCACAGAATGGGGTGATTGAAAGTACATTTTTTTGAGTTGGTTCATCAAGACTTTGCTTGGCATTCAGTTGCAGGAACAAGAGTGGCTTACAGTCGTATCAGCTCAATGCTAAGTGTTGAATGAGTATGTTTAAACAATATGGTTTAACATAGACTGATAAGATCAAGGTAGATCTCAGCGAAGAAGTGGCAAGAAAATTAAACAAATTCGATGAATAAACATCAATATGCTGAGTCTGACCGTGTAAATTCTCATAAGTAACAGTTTTCACTCCAGAATCGGTGCGAATGGAAGAGCGATCGACTCCATCTAGTGGAGAGAATGACTCTCTGCCTGAATGTTTCCATTTGAAACTCACTCGAAATCTTGAGACATTTGTTACAGTCAGTTGGATCAAGTGTTCACATGAAGCCAATTTACAAGTCCAAGCTTGAATTGCTTGAGTAGTTCACTTTAAAAAAACACTTTTGCTGATAGTTTACTCGCCCCCGTGTCATCCAAGATGTCCATGTCTTTCTTTCTTCAGTCGAAAAGAAATTAAGGTTTTTGATGAAAACATTCCAGGATTTTCTCCATATAATGGACTTCAATGGGGACCAAAAGACAGTTTCAGTGCAAACTGTTCAAAGGGCTTTAAACGACTCCAGAGTCTTATCAAGCGAAACGATCGCTCATTTAATAAATAAATAACAAAGTTTAAGTTTTATAAGCTCAAATGCTCGCCTTGCTCTGTTCTGTGATGCGCGTTCGTGACTCTCCTGTTATCAAAATGTACGAAATGACAAAAAAAAAAAGATTTGTTCATTTTGATGAACTAGTTCGAACAGGAGAGTCACGAACGCTCATCACAGAACAGAGCAAAGTGACCATTTGAGCTTATAAAACTTAAACTTTATTATTTTTTTTATTAAATGAGCGATCGTTTCGCTTGATAAGACCCTTATTCATCGTCTGGAGTCGTTTAAAGCCCTTTGAACAGTTTGCACTGAAACTGTCTTTTGGTCCCAATTGAAGTCCATTATATGGAGAAAATCCTGGAATGTTTTCATCAAAAACCTTAATTTCTTTTCGACTGAAGAAAGAAAGACATGGACATCTTGGATGACACGGGGGTAAGTAAGTTATCAGCAAAAGTGTTTTAAAAGTGAACTACACCTTTAACTGTTTTATTTTATCATTTATGTTCCTCGGACAAGTGAGGACTTTGCAGTGCATTTAGTTTGTGTAAGTCTTTGTGCTGTAAATCTACAGTCTTCATTTACACAGGATGCACAATAAAACTTTGTGTGACTCATTTATGTTTCTCAACCACTCATGGTTTTATTTGCTAGTTCGTTTAAAAAGTTGAGTAAGGGAGGATGTGGAAACGGAGGACAGCAGTGATACAGACAGAAAGCAGGAGAGAGCTGTCACAAATGAAGACAGCTGTCAGCTGGGATGCATGACGGGGTTCAGAGGTTAAGGAGGAAAACAACGGGGGTGGACAGTGGAATCTCAAACATCAGGAAAAGACACACACAAACACACTCAGACACACAAACACACACACACACACAGACACACGGGCCTCCGAGATGGATGAGTACAACCAGACACCTTCAGAGCGCACAGGATGGCCTGTACTCATCCACATGAGGACACCTGATGGCTCTGTCCTGAATGCCACTCCATATTTCCACACAGACTGTTGGGAAGTAGTCCGATGCTTCAGTCCAGACTTCGCAAAAAGAGAAAAAGAATCATAAAATGATAAATGCTGCATGAGCAAATCCACATCAAGTGTATAATTTGGGACAGGGCCCGGAGAAGGAAGATTCTTAAATTATTCGTTGAGTTGTGCTGCCCTCTGCCAGTCATATTTGTCACTACATTTGATGCTTTGTTAAAATCCCCCTACAGTCTTTGAGCCCCAAAATGACAGAAATAAAAAAGTTTGTTAAAAATTAAAAAGTATTCCTTGAAAAAAACAAACAAACTTTAAATAGCTTGAAAGTAACTCAACACTACTGCCTCATTTGTACACGCGGTTCTCTGAATATGCAAATTAGCCCCGCCTCCTCTCACTCGCAGCAACTCAATCACATGTTGACCTTTTTTTTTTTTTAATTGAAGAGACATGTAAATTTACAAACACATTCAGGAGAACTAAAAAGAGGTAAAGCAAAGAAAAAATATACAGAATAATTCCAAATCAAGTGCCATAAAAATAATTACATTGCATTAAATCACATGTTGACCTGATTGGTTGCAAGGGAGTTTGTGACGTCAGAAACACCAGCGATCTGGTTTACTCACATATATTCAGCAATGGTGTTGACTGATGGGCACATGGTTATTAAAAACACCACATAAACAGCATTAAAAGCTTGAGTACAAGTATAGCCCTTCAATTAAAGTATAATGTATAATATTGCTTCCTTAAATTAATCTAATGATATACTGATATGTAAAATCGGTTCTCAGATTAACCTTTTTGTTGTAAATGTTAGATATAAACTATTACACTTTATTTACATGCATCAAACTGCAATATCCAGTGAATGTTGTTCACTGAGACTGAGTCTAACTGGTCAAGTCCCGCACTACACACACGCTCTGCTGAACGATTGTTGAAGGGTAATAGGTCAAGCAGAAATGGCTGACCACCAGGGGGCGTAAGAAAGAAGGCTTGAGAATTATTAAACAGGCATTATTCATCCAAAAAGAACAATAGCCTATAAACACCAAGACGACTAACTAGAAGCAAAAATGACCTTATAAGCAAAATGTTACTGTAAAAGCATAAAATATTTTAAAATTATACATTTGCAATTTATAGTTGTATTACAGTTGCAGGTTTTTTTTCTTCAGTTTTTTCCAATTGCTAACACACACTAAAATGACATGCACAGCACAATTCTTTAAACGGACACACAGAGAGCAAAACTTCTTCTCAAGTTTCCAAAAGTCTAAACACATTTTCTGCTTTACACACATTTTGCATTTCAAAATGCCACTTTTTAAATGCACTGAGCACAGTTCTCTGCATAACACACAACAATCTGACATAAAGTCACATGTTTGCCATTTCGAAACACTACCATTCAAAATGACACTACATGAGTTAATTGGCCAATTACATGTGCCACCAAATGTGGCCAAACACCTCAATGGTTAATTGTTACAGGTAACACGTCAATCAGGATGTAAGCACTATAAAAACTATAAAACTATAAAAAAATATTTTCTTTTTCAGTTTACTGTTTTTTGTAAGAAATTGTTTTTCAGTCCCATGTAAATATTTCTGCTGTGCATATACACTGAAAAATACATTACAAATGAAGTTTTAACAGCATGTGTGTATCTGCAAATATTTCTGTGCATGTGAACAATCTGATACACATTTTAGTATTAAGGCAAAGTATACTAAAGATATGAGTGCTTTTCATTATGCCCAACAGTGAGTAGTTGTTAAGGCAAAAATCTGTGTGTGCCATTTCATGCGAAAGTTTGATTTTGATAATGCTGTGTAGTTTCGGTTGCAGTGCTTCAGGATATATGAGGTATTTTGTGGTTTTGTGAATTGTGTTAAGTATTTTGATAAAACCAGACTAGTTTGCAAAATTGTGTGTTAACAATTGGAAAAAAAAATGTAATGTTTATTCTTTAAAATAAAACGATTTAAGTTTCTATAAAATTACCTTTTTTTTTTACAGGCCTTTACAGGGCATCTCTTCATTGGCCTTTAGTGCATGTTATGCAGCTTTAAATAGCCCAGTTTTGTTGTAAATCAAATTTGACCAGAAATAGATTTTTGACATTTTTAGACATTTTTCTTGAAGATGTAGACCCTTTTGAATGTTATTCTTACATGACAACAACAACAACAACAAAAAACATAACTTAACTAGACTTAACATGTGTCTATTGGTGTCAAGTGTGGAGGATAATACTCATAAACACATTATTTTTAATCAATAGGCTATCCCCTTTCAATTAATAGGGATGCATTCAGGATGATTGGACTTTTCCTCAGTCATCTCAATGGAAAAAAGTGTCCCACTCACCCCGTCAACAGGAAATCATTAATTAGTCAGTCAGTGTACAATATTTCAGATGCCATTGTGTGTTGAATTAGCAAGTACAGGTGTAGGCTGAATGGATAACCTGCCATATTTGACTGAGAAACAGAATAGACAGACTTATTGAGAGTATAAATGGGTTCTGGTAAACTTTCCTGCCAGTGGAGGCGCTGTTCAGGCGAGAGAGAGAGAGAGAGAGAGAGAGAGAGAGCCTGCAGGCCCACAGACAGCGCTGCCGAAACACGAACTCTCAGATCAACACCAATGTTGACATCTTCTTTCGCAAATGCACTTTTCAGGTGCCAGCGAAAAACATCTTTACCGACGTCACCAATCGAGATTATAAAGGTTCCCGTGCCCCAAACACGCCCTGCCCTTAAAATAACCTCACGGGACTATTACACTATTTGGGTTATGCAGGATTTGGAATAGACGTGTTGATAAGCCCTATATTGAAACGTGATCTAAAGCTCAATGGTCGTCGTATTATAACGCTCTAATGTCACATTCGCACGACATTAAACCCGGCCACAGTCGCTGAGATGATGTCGGACTCCTCCATTTTCTCTCTCCTCAGACGAAATTAAATAAATAAATAAATACACGGCAGAGAAAAACAAACGCGCTGTTTATATATTCACACGCCACGCTTCGATGTCGTTTCCATGTTAGAGAAGTGCCAGCGATATTCATGTGTCTTGTTTATAGTTAATATGTACAAATGCCATTTTTTTATAGCGCAGCTTTGCTGAACGCACACTCAGTCCCTTTATTAACTCTAATGTTAAAAAAACGTCGAGTCACAACTTCTTGAACGTATAAAAGCCTTCTTCAAATCGAAATTTAACACTTTGTGGCCTGTGCCAAGCTAGCACACATCAGACTCCATCTTGAATAACCAAAGTTAAACATAATCGCGCGTATTTCCATCGTGTTTGTTAAATCTGTGTGTATTTCAGAATAGGATTTAATGGCACTTAAAGGAAAGCCTACCACTTAAGGGTAGAAATGTCCGGTACAAAAGCAAAGTATCTATCTTAATTGCATATTCCCACTATTAAAAGGACGCCAAATGTGATTAAGCGTGCATTTGGGCGTTTTGAGATGTTTAATTGTGTTTTGGGATAAAGTGAAGCACAGGAGTTGAGAATGAGCTCCTCTCGCAAGGGGTTGGGTTGCCGTGCCGATTGGCTGCTGTTCATAGACACATACAGTCACGGGCTTGAAACAGGACCAGGGGCAGGTCGACAGCAAGGAAAGCAGAATCATTGAAAAATGAAAAGTACAACGTCCGCATCGTAACGCAGAGGTACGTTGCGACTCAGACATCGCGCACTGGGAAGGTTCCTCACGGTGTGTGAATGTTATAATGCATGTGTTTTTATGTTGAAGGGGTAGAGTGATGAGGATAGCATGAATGTGTTCTCAGGTTCTCTGGCCTACTACTAGTACTACTGCAGCTGCGGCTGGGATTTTCTTGATCCACTTTCACAATTTGGAGAAAAAGGTCATTTGACGCGCGCAAACGAAGAGTTGTCAATATGAGTAACACTGGCCAACATTCAAATGGTAAGATTCCACCGGGGTTTCCTTAGGCAGCACGTTTTATATGCTTTAAAATAACGAAATACTCTGATGTTTTTTCGGGAGAGAGAGATATTATTAAAATAATAGCTTATAAATATTAATGAGATTAGCACGCGTGACAATGAGCACAGTTTTTACATGCATGTCACTGTTGTGTCTCCTCATATAATACTTCTTTATGTGGATCATGTGTCAGAGTTCACTCTTCGCTCTGTTATATGTGCGCCCGCTATCGTTCCTGTGTTGTGGAGAATGTTCAAAACGGAACACCATACTTCCCCTACTCGGAGTAGTAAGCACTAAGGAGTGCGTAATTAATCCGTTCCGAACGCTAGAAACTTCTTCATTTAGCGTTCATAACATGCCACTATATTGTGTAATCCAATTATGATTCATAAATAATTATACCTATATTTCACTTGTTTATTGAGCTCAATATGCATTTTTTTGGGATAAAAGAACATCTAGAATTATATTATAATAATTCAATAGTTCATATAGGCTAATAATAGGAGTAATTAGAGAAGTGGGAGATTGACAGTCTCACTGAATGAACCTGTCAACAAAAAATTGTTGATGATGCTTACTAGGTTGCAAAACTATTTCTGTAGAAAATACAAATCATATACTCTACCAATAACAAAAATGATCATCTGCAAAAATCCCTCCCAATATTCAAGGAGAAACCTCGGAGTAGCATCTGCAGATCTTCCGGTCCACCATCAGCTAGACACATTTTAGTCTAAAATTTGACAAAGTCCATGTGGATGAGGCTAATGGAAGAATTTTTTGTGGACAGATGAGCCAAAACTATCCAGTTAAACACTGGATTTGGCTTAAACAAGTGAAAAGATGTAATTATATAAAATATATATATAATACATAACTCCTTTTATTTTTATGTAGTTAAAAGGTTTAGATGAAGATGTGACGCAAATTTAGGCCAACATTTTTGCATGAACTTGCAAACAACAGTGCTTTACTATTACTACCATTCTTTACTATTTGTTTTTCAGATAATGGTGCAGTTAGGTCACATTTGCTTACTCTCAGTAATCCGACACATTGGTGTACTTGTTCACAGGTCCTGGATCTGCTTGACTGAGTATATGGAAAACGTCACCCATTGGCAGACAGACACTTTGCTTTGACCCTGGCCCTTCCTGTCTCACCTGTCCATGGGTTAGGAGCCATAGTTTACTCATATTTGTCGCTATGAAACTATGTGTGCATAATTAACTCAGATTGGTGTGTTGTAGCAAAATGGATGCGGCCGTGACTGACAGCGGCACGTCTCCACCCAGCCCTGATTTTAGTCTGGACTCGTCCAGTCCGTTTGCAAATGGCCTGCACTTCGAGTCACTTCTGTTTGAAGACGAGGACGAGGATGAAGCTCCGGATCCAGAGACGGCGTCTCGGCTGGAAAGAGCCTCGACAAGAGAACAAAATTTAAACACAAAATTAGATGTCAAGGCTAGAAGCAAAATCTCAAAGGCTCGCTCCTCCTTGGGGAAAGAAGTCGTCTTCGAAGACAAGTCCACAAGTGATTGCGGGATTTCGTCTCTTGTGAGCACGCCTGCCGGGATTGTAATGGCAAGTTCACCAATATTAATATAGATACGAAGATTTCAGCTGTTCTGGAAACTTTTAAAATTAGGAACATGTCAATATACATCATTTTAGTTGATAAATACGTTGAAATCATCAATAAAATAATATAGTTGATCATTTATGAAAATATTCTCAATGTTATGTGAATTTTAAATGTAAATATTTTTGTATGGTTGCCTCGAGATCCTATGATGAGGGAACAACATAGTTTTCTTCTTATGTTGAAGAAACGTCATCTATTATCTGTAAACGAATCAGAAATGGATATTATTAATAAACATTTTTTTAAAAAAAATTTAAAATGATTGACAATGCATTAATATTTATATGCATTAATTGTCGTATTTAAAACATATATGAAGAGTTCAGATGCAAAAGCCTTTAAATGCCATTTGAAATTTTCTTCTAGAATGGTCATTTTTATCAAGCTTGTATATTTAAGTTCTGTAATTTCACTTAAATGACAATTCATAGGTAATCTTCATTCCCATTTAAGTGAAATCACTGAACTTAAATATACAAGCTTGATAAAAATGATCATTCTAGAAGAAAATTTCAAATGGCACTTAGAGGCTTTTGCATCTGAATGGCACTTTAAATATTAAAATGACAAAGAGATGCATGAAAATGGAAAAACTGAAACAAACACAGGCTAACAATGAATATAATCATGGATTGATTTAAAATACTGTGGTATGGGATGGACAAACCATGTTTTCTTGTAGGCCTATATTATGTATTTTTTAACATAATGAACCTAATTTATATCTACCAGCAGACCAAAAAAAACACCAGAAAGGCTCTACCACCAGTGAAATATTTGGAGGGTGAAGTTATATGGGCTAAATTCAACCGTAGACCATGGTGGCCCTGTCAGGTGACCGTTCACCCAGTTGAGGACGTTTACCACAGAATTAAAGGTAAGTACACAACCACAGAAGCCCTTCCCAACTTTTCAATCACTTTTTTTCCACACAATCCACCCACAGAAATGTGTATTGTCTTGTTTCAGAGCCACCAGACAGGACCAGTCGTCAGTATTTCCTCAAGACATTTGGGGAACCCGAAGAACAAGCATGGGTTCCTGAGCGATCTACTCATATATTTGTGGGTGGATATCAATTTAACAATCTCCCTTTTGTGAAAGGAAGTGGACGCCAACAAGACGAAAACGCCAGACACTCTGTAATTTCTGAAACATCCTTTCAGTAAAATGGATATTGTGAGCTTTTTAAAACCCTTGTGAAATTGTTACTCTTGGGTTACTTTGCAGATACCCAAGCGTTTTCTGAACTCTTGGAGAGCTAGTGTGGTTGAAGCCGAAGCACTTCTTCTCCTGGAGAAACCAAGGGTCACCTCTCCATGCTCAGACTTCTTCCAATCAATCTCTGGAGGAACCACAAATAACACAGAAAACAAAGTGGAATTACCCAACATTAGTCGTCTGAGCAATGGGAACGCCTCAGCCCATAATCAGGGGTCTAAAAACAAAAAGAAACAAAGAAAGTCGTCAACACGTTTGAAACCATCGGAGGAGTTTCGTTATGAGAAGGATAAGATGATGGAAGGCTTGGACAGTCCCTACTCTGACATTGATTCGGTGCCACAGATCCGCAGATGTCCCAAAAGCTCTGAGCGAATATCAAACATCAAACAATCAAACTCGAGTCGGCTTCCCGTCGCAAACGACAAAGAAACGAAAAAGAATGTGGAGAACCAGGGTGGCCTTTGGTTCAGTAAAACAGGGAAAGGTCAAGTCAATGGGGGAATTAAATCTGTGAACTGTTCTTTTGGGAAGGTATCTTGTAAAATTAAGATGCCAGACTCAGCAAGCATGAAACCCAAGGACAACCAAATCACCGGACTTGAGCATCTATCAACCGAAGCCAGGAAAGCTCTCGGCAGGAGAGTCAAGTGCCTTCCGGCAAGTAGTCGGCTGATGACGAGAGCGCTGAAGGCGATGGAGGAGGAAGAGTGGATGAAGAAACAAGAGCCAACCTCAAATGTTGAAACGGAGAATTGTGTGTCGTCTACAGATCTAGACAACAATCAGAAGAGTCCAAGCTGTGATCAGGAAGAAGACTCATTGGATCTTCAAAGTTGCAAAAACAATGAACATTCAGTCAAATCCTTGATATCTCAAGCACCCGTTGCCTTTCATACATCCAATCTCGAACAAGAGAGTCGCATTTCTGACTTATCTTCTAGTTCTACTCCATCTCTGTGCCTAAGTGTGGAAGATATGGACAACATGAAAGAATTAACCTTCAAATCTCTAGCAGGCCAGCCCCTGTCGTTTCATCCTGATGCAAACTATAAGTTCAGCACATTCCTTATGATGCTCAAGGATATGCACGATAGCCGGAAAAACGATGGAACGGCATTGGCGATCGAACCGTTACCCAAAAACGAACTTATCAAAGAGGAGCCATCACTGATTCCCAATGTGAAGGATGAGCTGACCACTGTACATACAAAAAAATATCAATTAGGGAAAAGCACATCCAAACAGAAGAGGACGAAGGTGAAATCTGGGACGAAGCCGAGTATCCCAGAAAATCCCTGTAAAAAAATTAGTTCGAAAAAGAAAACCGACGACTCGTATGACAAACTGATATCTGAGAAACCAGAGACCTCAGCTCAGTTCTCAGCCAATGTGCCCAAAAAGCGTTGGCTAAAGTTTGACCAAGCCAATAACAAGTTGCATGAGGACGAAGGAGGTTGTGTTCACGAGACGAAAGGATTACCCTCGGAAAATGGCGAGGTTTTAGAAAACACTCAAGCCAACTACCCTACAGGTAAAATACACAATGCTAATATCATCTAAAGATTGTGTTTTAACGTGGGCTCAGAAATGTTTGTGCTTTTTATAGAATGTAAACGTATTCGAAAACCTAGCAAAAGACTCATCGAATGGACAGAGGAATACGATCAGTTGTTTTCTACTAAGAAGAGAGCGAAAAAGAAACCGGAGTCGTTTACTAAGGTTAGCTACGTTTGGATGTGTACGTTATCTTGAATTGTGGAATTCGCTTTAACGTTCTGACAACTTGTGAATAGGTCGAAAGCCACGATTGCAGTGGTCCAGTGGAGGAGATATGTGGCGGAGGACGTATCCCGAATCCTCAGGTAACAGAAGGAGGCGTGTCGAGACTACAGACTCCTCCCCCTGAGGACACGTCTCAGAGCGCTCCTTCAGTAAATGCCACGCCAGGTCAAGAGAGTCCAGTGTTGTCTGTTGACACGCTAACTCCACCTCCAGAAACAATCCCATCACCCCCTGCTGAACTTTGCCACGAGGAGCCGATTCAAAGACAAAATGCTTTGGCCATTGGTGAGTAGCTTTTTCTGAAGGTTTACATAATTATGAAGAAATTCACTCATTTTATGGCTGTTTGGAAAAATACTCACATAATCACAATACTCACAAATAATCACAATAATCACAAATACTGAAATGATCACAATACTCACAAATACCCAAATGATCACAATACTCATATAAACTCAAATAATCACAATAAGCACAAATACTCAAATGATCACAATACTCTCAAATACTCAAATGATCACAATACTCACAAATACTCAAAATACCCACAAATACTCAAATAATCACAATACTCATATATACTCAAATAATCACAATAATCACAAATACTCAAATGATCACAATACTCACAAATACTCAAATAATCACAATACTCATATATACTCAAATAATCACAATAATCACAAATACTCAAATGATCACAATACTCACAAATACTCAAATAATCACAATACTCAAATAATGACACTAATCACAAATACTGAAATGATCACAATACTCACAAATACTCAAATGATCACAATACTCACAAATACTCAAATAATCACAAATACTCAAATGATCACAATACTCACAAATACTCAAATGATCACAATAATCACAAATACTCAAATGATCACAATACTCAAATAATCACAATACTCACAAATACTCAAATAATCACAAATACTCAAATGATCACAATACTCACAAATACTCAAATGATCACAATACTCACAAATACTCAAAATACTCACAAATACTCAAATGGTCACAATACTCACAAATACTCAAAATACTCACAAATACTCAAATGGTCACAATACTCACAAATACTCAAATAATCACATTGTTTTACAATGTGCAATGGTCATAAGTAGACCCTAGTGTAAGCCAGAACCACTTTTAGTTTATTTATTGTTTTAGGGCTGACTATATTCATTACTTTTTCTCAGAACAACAACAAAAAAAAAACAGTCAAAAAGAAATGATTATTCATCATTTGAATAGGTGATGGTGTGTGTCTAAGCACAAAGAGACAACGGAAACCCACCCAAAAGATTCTAGAAAGCTCCATTGAAGCCGAACCAGTTTTCATTCCTAAAAGAAAGGTACGATTTAAAAAGTTAGTCTAATGATATAAGGACAAATGAATATTGGGCTAAGAGCATTATCATTCACAGGCGAAGTCACAGAAGATGTGCTCATCTGGACAAGCTACAAAATCAGGTTAGACTGCTTTTATTAAAATCATAATATTAATATATTGGACAACTTCATTATTTGAGGGACATAGCCAACAATCAGAGACAATTCAACGGGCCACGTTTCCCGAAACCGTATTGACGCAAATTTGCCATTGAACCACATTGGCTAATGACGTCACGCATTAATCTTGCTTTATTTCCGGATTCAATCATAGGCTCGTTCTCATGTTCTAGAGCACGAACACTGCTTTAAATATTTTGACAAACTAAAAGATGTAAATTATATTTATATGTATATTTATATGTATTCAAAATGTCAGCTTGCTCATTTCATGAGTTGTCGTTCTAAACACACAACTTTTTGATGCCGTTTGCTAATGTTCATTGGAACGATGGTTTCGGGAAACACCGACTACGCTGATAACGACTGAGATGGCTAACGGTGCTTTTGGGAAATTTAATATGTATGTCCATCAGTTACATTTTCAGCAATAATCTCATCTAGTTGAAAATGATGTTATTAAAGGTTTAGTTCACCCAAACATGCAAATTCTGTCAGTATTTACTCCCCCTCATGTTGTTCCAACCCCGTAAGACCTTCGTTCATCTTCGCAACACAAATTAAGATATTTAAGATATTAAGATCGCTCCTGCATACTAGTCCATAGGCTTCTTGACTCGAAAAGTCATTAAAGACATCGTTAAAATAGTCCAAGTGACTACAGGGGCTCAATCTTAACTTTATCAAACGACGAGAACACTTTTTGTGCGCAAAAATAACGACTTTATTTCAACTATTGGTTTATTTCTCCCTCTGCGCGAGTCAGGTTACTAGTTTAATAGCGTAAGCTTCTGTTATTGTACGTCACACGCATCACACACACATGACCAGCGTCGGCCAATAGTGAGCCTTCGTGTGACGTAGCTCTACGCAATCACACTACGTTAACTGACTACAGGCCCATGGAGAAGGAAGTGAATAGTTGAAATAAAGTTTGTTTTTGAGCACAAAAAGTGTTCTCGTCGTTTGATAAAGTTAAGATTGAGCCCCTGTAGTCACTTGGACTATTTTAACGATGTCTTTAATGACTTTTCGAGTCAAGAAGCCTATGGACTAGTATGCAGGAGCGATCTTAATATCTTAAATATCTTAATTTGTGTTGCGAAGATGAACGAAGGTCTTACGGGGTTGGAACAACATGAGGGTGAGTAAATTAAATACTGACAGAATTTGCATTTTTGGGTGAACGAACCCTTTAAGCTCTGGAAGATGTGGTATATGTTATTGTCAAGTTTATTTGGTGCCTTTTGTAATTGTATTGTAAATGAAGGAATGGGACAACAATCATCCAAAAGTAAGAACAAGCTGTCTGAGTCCATCGACAAACCAACTGACCCAATCCTAAAAAGAACAGAGATGGAGATAGTAGTTGCTCCTGCGATGCCTCATCCAGCTGACCCAGAATCAGCAGAGGACGACTCGGATGCTCTCAGATGCTCAAGTTCAGAGGTCAGTTCACTTTATTGGGTAGACCTATACGACTGCTTCTAATCAGCCAGAGGATTCAATGAAAATGATTTAACTCAATCTTTCTAAATGTTCACTGAATTAAATAACCGGAATATCTGGCATTTGGTTCAGATGTTTGAATCTAGTTATGGCTTGTGTTCGGAAAGAGAAGAAAATCCACAATCTGATGAAGGAGTCTCGGATAATAAAGGAGGCAGCATCTTACTCAGTGAAAACCTGTGTCAGGTAGGTGTGCTGAGGCCGTGTACACCAAGCCAAACGAGTGTGCAACTTATGTGACGTACTGCTGATATTTGCACTACTTCCGACGCCATAAGTTGCGCTTTAGACTGCGAATGTTCGTTTGGCTGGAAACTAGAAATTTTCTTTGTAACCTGTTAAATATTAATATTTTTCTTACACAAACGCATCACTTCACTTCAAAAGGCAGCTTTTATCATGGATAGATACACTTTTATGGACTTCAAAACAGAAACTGCTATTATAAAGCTTGGAAGAGCCAGGACATTTTTTTTTATATATAACTCTGATTGTATTCGTCTGAAAGAAGAGTGTCATATAGAGAGTACTCCTAGTGTGGGTTAATTTTCAATTTTTGGGTGAACTATCCCTTAAAGGAGTAGTTCACTTTTAAAAAAAACTTTTGCTGATAATTTACTCGCCCCCGTGTCATCCAAGATGTCCATGTCTTTCTTTCTTCAGTCAAAAAGAAATTAAGGTTTTTGATGAAAACATTCCAGGCTTTTTCTCCATATAATGGACTTCAATGGGGACCAAATGAGAGTTTCAGTGCAAACTGTTCAAAGGGCTTTAAACGATTCCAGACGATGAATAAGGGTCTTATCAAGCGAAATTTAATAAATAAATAACAAAGTTTAAGTTTTATAAGCTCAAATGCTCGCCTTGCTCTGTTCTGTGATGCGCGTTCGTGACTCTCCTGTTCATCAAAATGAACGAATCTTTTTTCGAGTCATTTGGTTCATTCAACGAGCGAAATGACTCGAAAAAAGATTACTTCATCGTCTGATGACATCTTGGATGACACGGGGGTGAGTAAATTATCAGCAAAAGTCTTTTTAAGAGTGAACTACTCCTTTAAGATGTTTCAAGGAAGTGATCTTGATCTTTAGGGTGTTTTAGCAAATTGATTTGATGACCTCCTCGTCTGCTGTTTCTGAAGGCGTGTGAGAAGCTGGGAGATCTCCTTCTGTGCGAAGGGCAATGCTGTGGGGCATTCCACCCACAATGCACTGGTCTGAACGCGCCTCCCACAGGAACATTTCTATGTCAGGAGTGCACGTCTGGTGAGTGCCCGCTTCATAAATCACAAACTAACAAGTAATTTCACCGCTTTTGATGGCTGGTGTTGTGAATCTCTGAACAGGTATCCACTCATGCTTCAGTTGTAAGATCCCGGGTGAGGACGTCAGGCGCTGTATGCTTCCTGGATGTGGGAAGTTCTACCATGGGGAGTGCGCCGCCAGCCATGCACCCACTGTACCTCTGAACCGGGCCTTTCGCTGCCCTCTCCACGTCTGCCTGGCGTGTTTCATCACAAACCCTACCAATCCGTCCATATCTAAAGGTTTGTTGTGCTCTGCCTTAAAAAACACAATTCCACCTGGGAATTGCAATATTTTTACATATGTAAGATTCGGTACAAGTGTTTGCTCCAATAAAGTTATTTTTAATTAGGTGAGTTATCTCATCATCAGGGCAACAATTTGTTTATTGGACAAACTAGGTATTCCGATATTATTATCATATATGAAATAATCATTGACCAGAATATTAAAGGGATAGTTCACTTTGAAATTAATTTTTGGTATGTTTTATCTTACCTCAAGGGCATCCAAGATGTAGGTGTCTTTGTTTCCGCAGTAGTTTCAATTTTGATATTTTTAGATCAAAGCGTATCAGTCATATAATGCAGGTCTATGGTCACCACCTCAAAGAGCATGCACAGAGAAGTCCAAAGAGGTAAAAACGATATAAATGTTGTTCGTTTTCTCACACAAACCGCTCGTTTCGTGTCTTAGGCCATCAATGTGTACTTACATTTACATTTACGAGTCATTAAATCATGTTTAATTTGGACTTCTCTGTGCATGCTCTTTGAGGTGGTGACCATAGACCTCCATTATATGACTGACAGACAAAATATCAAAATTGAAACTACTGCGGAAACAAAGACACCTACATCTTAGATGCGCTTGAGGGAAGATAAAACATACCAAAAATTAATTTCAAAGTGAACACTACAGATAAAGCCCATGATTATTACACGTCGTGGCTGATATGAAAATTCTATGCTATGTAAAATTAAATACTTATAAAATAAAATCAATCATTTGAATTTGGTGAATTCGTGCATCACAACAGTATGAACAATTAATATTAATTTTGAGATTTGCTAAGCATGACATTCACAGGTTTTTGTGTTTTTAAAGATTCATTTCAAGTGAGATCTAATCTAAATTTAAAAACGGAAAAAGGAAATAAGCATGTACATTTAAATGTCCTATTTCGCCTGATACGTAAAAAAAAAAAAAAAAAACGTACGTCAATTCGAACAAATTCAGGCCAAAACGAAGTTCAAAACAGCTTGCCAACATCATTTTTCAAATGTGGGTGCTTTTATTATGAAATTCTCTGTATTTTGTGTCCAGGCCAGCTAACCCGCTGTATCAGATGCCCTGTGGCATATCACGCCAACGATAACTGCGTTCCTGCCGGCAGTGCCACGCTCACCCACAGCAACATCGTGTGTCCCAACCACTTCACCCCCAGAAAAGGCTGCCGCAACCACGAGCACGTCAACGTCAGCTGGTGCTTCGTCTGCTCAGAAGGTCCGTTCGGCACTAAATCATTTGCATCATATTAATGGCTTTAGTAATTCAGAACTTCCCTAAGAAGCTGCACTTCTTCTCTGTGTCTGTCTCACTTCCCTCTACAGGAGGTAGTCTGCTGTGTTGCGAGTCCTGTCCTGCGGCCTTTCACCGAGAGTGTCTGAACATCGACATGCCCGAAGGCAGCTGGTACTGCAACGACTGTCGCGCTGGAAAGAAACCGCACTATAAGGAGGTAGTGTGGGTCAAAGTGGGCCGCTACAGGTCAGCACGCACACCACCAACCCTCCTCATTCCTGTTTGGTACAGTCAGCGTGCTCAACTACAGTTTCTGCTCTACTGTGTGTTAGATGGTGGCCCGCAGAGGTTAGCAATCCCCAAAACATTCCCGAGAATATCCTGCGCATGAGACATGACGTCGGAGAGTTCCCAGTGCTTTTCTTCGGCTCTAATGACTACCTGTGGACTTACCAAGCCCGTGTGTTCCCGTACATGGAGGGCGATGCCAACAGTAAAGAGAAAATGGGAAAGGGAGTCGACTCCACCTATAAGAAAGGTATACCTTCTGCAACTAATTGTCGTCGCTTGCTTTTGGTACCGCTATTTCTAACGCAGACTAACATTTTTAGCTCAGTGAGTGATAAAACGGGTGTTAACATTTCTATTTTAAATGTAAATGTAATTTTTAAATGCTAAAGTGAATTACAGTGCATATAAGTTAATATTCCGAACACCAAACTACTTCATTTCGTATTTAATCATTTAAAAGTGATATATAATTGTTAAAGGAGTAGTTCACTTTAGAAAACACTTTTGCTGATAATTTACTCGCCCCCGTGTCATCCAAGATGTCCATGTCTTTCTTTCTTCAGTCGAAAAGAAATTAAGGTTTTTGATGAAAAAATTCCAGGATTTTTCTCCATATAATGGACTTCAATGGGGACCAAATGAGAGTTTCAGCGCAAACTGTTCAAAGGGCTTTAAATGATTTCAGACGATGAATAAGGGTCTTATCAAGCGAAACGATCGCTCATTTAATAAATAAATAACAAAGTTTAAGTTTTATAAGCTCAAATGCTCGCCTTGCTCTGTTCTGTGATGCGCGTTCGTGACTCTCCTGTTCATCAAAATGAACGAATCTTTTTCCGAGTCAATTCGTTCGTTTCGTTTGTTGAATGAACCAAGTGACTCGGAAAAAGATTTGTTCATTGTGATGAACAGGAGAGTCACGAACGCGCGTCACAGAACAGAGCAAGGCGAGCATTTGAGCTTATAAAACTTAAACTTTGTTATTTATTTATTAAATGAGCGATCGTTTCGCTTGATAAGACCCTTATTCATCGTCTGGAATCGTTTAAAGCCCTTTGAACAGTTTGCACTGAAACTCTCATTTGGACCCCATTGAAGTCCATTATATGGAGAAAAATCCTGGAATGTTTTCATCAAAAACCTTAATTTCATTTCGACTGAAGAAAGAAAGACATGGACATCTTGGATGACACGGGGTGAGTAAATTATCAGCAAAAGTGAACTTCTTCTTTAATGGCTTCGTAGAAATGCCTTCGCAACCATCCACAACTCCAGCATCGTGAAGGCGACATTTGCACACACAGCTATCTCATGTAAAAACCTAGTGTTCTTACATGATCAGAGATCAAATGAAAATGTCTGAAATGAAAATGTTGAATGTGGTTTAGCTTTGGAAGAAGCTGCTCGAAGGTTCAAAGAACTGCAGGCGGAGAAAGAACTACGGCAGCTCCAGGAGGACCGACAAATTTACAAGAAACCTCCACCATACAAACATATTAAGGTACATGACCACACGAGGCCCACTACGAGACTGATCGCTACGATGGTACGTTGTAATCTGATCTTGGTTAAATCCAATAGGTGAACAAACCAATTGGCAAAGTGCTGATCATCTCAGCAGACCTGTCGGAGATTCCCCGTTGCAACTGCAAAGCGGCAGACGAGAACCCCTGCGGGATGGACTCGGAGTGCATCAACCGTATGCTGCTGTACGAATGCCACCCGCAGGTCTGCCCCGCGGGCGAGCGCTGCCAGAACCAGGGCTTCAGCAAACGGCAGTACTGCCAGGTGGAGATCTTCAGGACGCTGTCTCGAGGCTGGGGGCTGCGCTGTGTGCACGACATCAAAAAGGTGAGGGTCCTTCACGTCTCAAACATCATTCATGCAGACCACACTATCAAAAGCCTGAAAGTTCGTGTTCCAGAACTGTCCGAAAAGCAATGATCCACTACTTGGGATCACAATAAATTAAAGGGATAGTTCACTTTGAAATAAATTTTTGGTATGTTTTATCTTACCTCAAGGGCATCCAAGATGTAGGTGTCTTTGTTTCCGCAGTATTTAATGAGTCATATAATGGAGGTCTATGGTCACCACCTCAAAGAGCATGCACAGAGAAGTCCAAATTAAACATGATTTAATGACTCGTAAATGTAAGGATACATTGATGGCCTAAGACACGAAACGAGCGGTTTGTGTGTGAAAACAAACTGTATTATATCGTTTTCATGAAGATCACATGGACTGGCTGTGGTTACAAGAGGTAAAAACGATATAAACACTGTTGGTTTTCTCACACAAACCGCTCGTTTCGTGCCTTAGGCCATCAGTGTGTACTTACATTTACGAGTCATTAAATCATGTTTAATTTGGACTTCTCTGTGCTGCTCGTTGAGGTGGTGACCATAGACCTCCATTATATGACTGACAGACAAAATATCAAAATTGAAACTACTGTGGAAACAAAGACACCTACATCTTGGATGTCCTTGCTAAGAATCAACAATATCATAATTTTGCTTCTCTTTCTGTAATCACACCAAAAACTGTGTTTGGGTTTGGTTTTAGAGTAAGCAAACTTTCAAAAGCGACTGACTTTTTATTAATGTTGGGCTTTTAACAATTAGTCCGTCTCAGTTCTTCCCCTTATAATGTCTCAGAGAGCCAGCTTTATCTTGTCCAGTCTCTAAACAAGTGTTTGTTTTTACCGCTTGACCCAAGGGAGGATTTGTTAACGAATATGTTGGCGAGGTGATTGACGAGGAAGAATGCCGTGCCCGGATTAAACACGCTCAGGAGAACAATATCGGCAACTTCTACATGCTTACGCTGGACAAAGTGAGTTTCTAAAACTACGACACTAGTGTCTCTTTATCTCCTAAGATTTCTGTTCTAGAAGCTGAATATATTGCTTTGTGGTTTCTGGAAGGATCGGATTATCGATGCCGGGCCCAAGGGAAATGAAGCCCGTTTTATGAACCACAGTTGCCAGCCGAACTGCGAGACCCAAAAGTGGACGGTCAACGGAGACACTCGCGTTGGGCTTTTTGCGCTCACAGATATCCCTGCTGGTGAGTCAAACTCTTTTTATGTAGAAGACTCTTTGGCTTTTTGCTAAACACATTGATGTGTGTTTTCTTCAAAGGCACTGAGTTGACGTTCAACTATAACCTTGAGTGTCTGGGCAATGGGAAGACCGTGTGCAAGTGTGGAGCATCAAACTGCAGTGGATTCCTGGGAGTGAGGCCAAAGGTAAGCAGATGATCTAATATAGTATAACGTAATGTTATAGATTGATCATTGATTTGTCTGATATAAAACGATACACTGCCGGGCCAAAACTTAAAAATAGGCAAACACGTAGCCCTCAAACCGTATTCACTTTATAGCCCTTAATCCTGTAAATGTGGACAAATGTGGGCCTCAGGTGTGATCCTAGTTTCTATTTATTATAAATGTTATATCACTGTCTTTGATAAAGTTTTGTCTATCCATTTATGGTGTTTGTTTTTTATTTTAGGGATAATTTTTTATTTATTTACTTCAAAAAGTACCATATTTTCTATGTAAATTATGCTTATTTCTATGTTTTATTTTTTTTTAACTACATTAAAATATCATTCCAATAAGTTCTTTGATTTTTAATTCCTAAAGATGAAGTGACTTTGGTGTCTTATTTTGGCTTATTTTAGAATGCTCTAAAATACAGTTTTTCCTATTCATTTCATTTCTATGGGTGCCCATTTATGACCCAAACACAAGATTAATAAGGAGGTTTTTTTTTCACCCACTTAACATTGTAGAATTGAGTCAAAAAATTGTGTGTGTGTTCAGGAGGCAAACTTAGGAAAAGTAGCCAAGTCTTGTACCGCTCAGATCAAGGAAAGTATTTTTTAAAAATAAATCAAAACTATTTTGACAACATTTGTCCAGAATATGGTTTTATGGCTAAGAGTCTATGACTGGATCATTATTGCATTGATCATACATTTTTGGTCGTGATCGTGTGAGATCATGCATTGACAATGCAAGAGTCAAGCGCACTGTTAAGTCTTCTCCTGCTCATCCCAAAGACTTTCAATAAATTTAAAGAAGTAGTTCACTTTTCAAAAAACTTTTGCTGATAATTTACTCACCCCCGTGTCATCCAAGATGTCCATGTCTTTCTTTCTTCAGTCGAAAAGAAATTAAGGTTTTTGATGAAAACATTCCAGGATTTTCTCCATACAATGGACTTCAATGGGGACCAAAAGACAGTTTCAGTGCAAACTGTTCAAAGGGCTTTAAACGATTCCAGACGATGAATAAGGGTCTTATCAAGCGAAACGATCGCTCATTCAATAAATAAATAACAAAGTTTAAGTTTTATAAGCTCAAATGCTCGCCTTGCTCTGTTCTGTGATGCGCGTTCGTGACTCTCCTGTTCGAATCTTTTTTCGAGTCATGACTCGAAGGGTCCTAGATAAGACCCTTATTCATCGTCTGGAGTCGTTTAAAGCCCTTTGAACAGTTTGCACTGAAACTCTCATTTGGTCCCCATTGAAGTCCATTATATGGAGAAAATCCTGGAATGTTTTCATCAAAAACCTTAATTTCTCTTCGACTGAAGAAAGAAAGACATGGACATCTTGGATGACACGGGGGTGAGTAAATTATCAGCAAAAGTTGTTTTAAAAGTGAACAACTCCTTTAAGGTCTGGACTTTATTTCTAATGTAAATCCACCCGTTTTTTTGTCAAATTCAGTGATCCTTTCTGCTTTGATAAGTGATTGTAGTTAGACATCAACTCTGTGTCTATCAGAACAACCCCCCATCCGATGATAAAGGCCGTAAACTGAAGAAGAGGTCCCACATGAGGCGCAAATCCCAGCAGGTAATCAAGGAACGGGAGGATGAGTGCTTCAGCTGCGGAGACGGAGGACAGATTGTGTCCTGCAAGAGGCCCGGCTGTCCTAAAGTTTACCACGCCGACTGCCTCAATCTCACCAAGAGACCTGCAGGTCAGTCTTTCTTCAAGTATTCTCAAGTCATTCCTCAGCTCAGTGTTGATTCAGTTTAGTTCAATACTAGTGCAAATTATGAAATAGGGTTGCCACGGTGAGGAAAATTTCCCACCGGTTAATCGACGTGTGACAACACCGGTAATCCCGGTGTCACCGTGGAGGGCAGGGTGGGGGGGTTAAATAGCTTTTAAATGCGTGCGCGTTATACTTTCACTTTCGAAATAAGCGTCAATTGCTTGAATGGACAAAAAAAAAACAACTCGCTGATAATAAAACTTTTATTTATAGACAGAACTTTTATTAGCATAACGAACGAATAAAATAGGCCTATAGACAGAACTTTTATTAGCATAACAAACTAATAAAAATAACCCCATGCATAGGCTGAAAAAAGTGAAAATCGGCAAACTGTGGGCCCAAACAAATAAGAACCATAAAACGTTTATTAACGAATAAGAAAATAAAATAGGCCTAAATGAATTACACAAAGTTAAAATGAGATAAAACCAATTAAAAAGAGACGAATATAAAATAAAAACGTCAAAACGGACCTTAGCCTACATAAATGACATACTTTCACTTTCGAAATAAGCGTCAATTGCAATTCAGCGACAATTGCTGGAATGGACAAAAAAAAAAAAACTCCCTGACAATAAACTTTTATTAAAGACAGCACTTTTATTAGAATAATAAACGAATAAAATATAGACAGAACTTTTATTAGCATAACGAACGAATAAAAATAACCCCATGCATAGGCTGAAAAAAGTGAAAATCAGCAAACTGTGGGCCCAAACAAATAAAAAGTTTATTAACGAATAAGAAAACAAAATAGGACTAAATAAATTAAACAAAGTTTAAATAAGAAAAAACCAAATAAAAAGAGACGAATATAAAATAAAAACTTCAAAAAGGACCTTAGCCTACATAAATGACAGCACTCTATAAAGTAAAAAAGTAAAACACTATAAATTGGCATTTATTAACATTAATATTGGCCAAAATATTGCCAAACAGGCGCTTTTGCATTGCGTTTTGACACCAAATCTTCCGCCATTATCTTGCTTTTCTGTAATTTGACTCGTTCTCGTCTCCACACGTGCTAAATGGAATCCTGATGCTTGCTGATCTGTGACGTGACGGCACGCACTGCGCAGTTCATTTTTAATTATAATGCTCTCTTCTGAACTAAATAATTGAAAATTATTATTTTTAAATTAATTCATATAAATATTTTAGCAAAAACGAATACTTAAAAAAAAAAAGTCAAGACATCGCGGTGTCACGGTGGGAAAGTGATGTCACCGGTGATGGGGCTTAAAACCGGTAACACCGTCTATCGCGGCAAGCCTATTATGAAACAAGCTGGAAGCAACTCTGTAAAAGGCAATAGTGTCCCAGAGTTCCCTTTCAGTCGGTCACGTTCGAAGTAACATCGACGTCACTGACGTTCCCTCCTGTAGGGAATGAGGGTTACATACGTAACCGAGAAACCAAGAAACTGGTTTTGCGTTTCAGGTCGTTGGGAGTGTCCCTGGCATCAGTGTGACCTGTGTGGACAGGAAGCAGCGTCCTTCTGTGAGATGTGCCCTAGTTCCTATTGTGTGGAACATCGAGACGGCATGCTTTTCATATCCAAACTGGATGGGCGACTGTCATGCAGCGAGCACGACCCCTGCGGCCCCGAGCCCCTGGAGCCTGGCGAGATCCGGGAATGCCCCGGGGAACCGGCCACACCGTACCCTATAAACGCCATCAGAGATGCCAAAACCACGACCCGAAACGCCCCCTTCAGCCCGCCACCACTCAACATCTCTTTAAACTGTGCATATTCACCCATCTCTCCCTACGAGGAAGAGGACGAGAGTTTGACGCACTCAGAAATGGATGATGGCGAGAAGAGCGTATCTCAAGATAATTCGGAGCGGCTGAGGTTAAAGAAGAAAACAGAAGTATGAAGGTTTAATCTGTTGACTATCGAAGCGAACTGACCTCTTGTTTTCTCACACTAACATTCACTGCTGTGCTTTGAGTCCCAATCACTACAACATACTTGAAGATGGTACTCAATCTCACTGAGGAAGATGACAATGCTTACAAAAAAAGATGATTGAACACACAACGCCAACATCATGAGATTTCGGCCATCGTATTATTGCTCTACGAAAGATGTTGAGCATCACAAAAGAGAATGAAGAGACAGTATTGAGGGAAGGGAATATATATTTTTCCATGGAAATGCCATTGCCTTCTTCATCGAGTCAAATAATTATGACTATAAATAATACGTACTGTTACCAAAACTCATTTGTTCTGTATATCTGCTCTGTGAGCAAATAGTACAGAACATAAGCTTAGGTTGAATTTTACTTTTGAAAAAGTAAAGCCCAAAGTATATTTCGGTTTTTACGTGAATGGTATATGCACACAAGTTCGTCTTCAGCATAGTACAGTCGGACTTTTGTAACCGCGTGTACTTTATTTACGCTAGTAATCTGGTACACAAGGTGGCCAGAAAAAAACAAACAAACTTCTGAAACTCACATTAGCGATAGAAATGCACATTGATAAGCAATGGTGTACAGAGGTTACGGACTAGGGAAAACTATCGGTATCGGCAGTTTTAATGGCTGATAAATGAATATTTCAAAAATAAAATAAAAACGGACGAAACACGCTTGAACCATGTCATGAGTGTTGTGTAGTTTGTCCACCAGAGGGCGCTCTACACCGTTCCTGTTGGCAACACTCGTTGAGTTGGTCAGAATAACAATTAAAAGAACATCCCCATCAGTTCTCTTAACTCAAATAAGCATGATTTGTGACTATCATGTCCAGTTTCAAATAAATAAATAAAATATCGGCCGATATATCGGATTTTAAAACCTAAAAATATTTGTATCGGTATCGGCCTTCAAAATCCTTTATCGGTCGGGCTCTAATTTTTAGTGCACATGTTGGCATATGCTATCAAATTGATTATACTTTAAAAAGCTGCATATACTGAGCATTTGTATCAAAACTGAAATATACTTTGTTGGCGGTAATTAAATTGCCCCTATTGTGCTTATTCAGTTATTACCTTTCATGAAGTGTGTACTATACCAGAGAATGTCTAATTGAAGAGAATTGGCACTGGCTGGTTACTTCCGGGTTCTGGACTGGCTGCAGTAACGCGTCTCTGTCCATGCGGGGGCGCTCGCGGTCGAGTGCAGAATGAATGGGAGTCAATGGGGTTTCACCCCCAGAAATCCACTTTTCTCAGGATGTAATTTGAAAGTTGCATTCATAAGGGAGGGCTAAGATAATACACTCGGCTGAAAATTGCATTTTTAAGTTCACTTATCTGTTCTAAAAATCCGTTCAAAGATGTGATGACGTCACACAATAGCAGAATGCTAGCGTGCTCTGGCCAACAACGGCCTAACCTGTAAGAAATCAAAAGGACATAAGTTCTCGTTCATTCGACTTTTGGCCTATAATCTATATTGAACTTGCGGAATCAACAATAAAATCTATGTTGATTTAACGACAAGCAGGTGAGAGAGACACATTTAGCCGTTTAGCCCCATAGACTCCCATTCATTCTGCACTCGCCCGCGATCACCCCCAGTGGAATTCTAATGGAACTGCAACCAAGATGATACACAACGGGGCTAATAGGAAGTGCAATTATTTTCTCTCTCATCCATCCATCCATCCATCCATCTTCTTCCGCTTATCCGAGGCCGGGTTAAAGATTAAGTAGCGAATCACTGGGAAGCATCCTGATCAAATCGTCCTTGCAAAGGAAGTTCCGGTTGAGTAATTAGTTCTTCTAAAATTTTATTTTAGGACTTGATATGGTAAAATCAACACCATCATTACTGTACTTACAGAGTGCATCATTTCCGACACGCACTGTTACACCGTGTCCTAACTACACGCGACGCGATAAAATTCCAGCGACAGCAAGTGTGTCAGTCCACACTAGACGCGACGCGACTGTGAGATGCACACATTCAGAACAGCGTGTGGGCGGAGTCTCTCTGTGAAAGCGCACTGTTGGCCCGCACTCGCATTGGAAATGGGTAAGGACATAATCAAATCAAGAAATAACATTATTAAAAATCAAAACATTAACAAAATATACTCATTGACTAATTTTGTTATGAAGTACAGTTGTATGTTTACATAGAATTCATTTTGAACGCCATATTACATGCTTTGAAAATCTGAGGTAAATTATCCGTTATCGCTTGTGGCACAGTGACCTATTTTTAACTAAAACAAATAATGTATACTCATCATAACCAGTGTAATTTCTTCATTCTGTCAGCCGCGACGTCGCAGGAATAGGAACCGTTTCTAAATTAGAAACTTCGCGTGTCGCCGTCGCGTCTGGTTAGGAAAAATACTCTGATTAACGTGTCGCGTGTCGCGGCGTCGCATCGCGTGTAGTTAGGACACGGTGTGAGTCATTTGGCCAATCAGAGCAGAGTAGCTTACGGAGAGGAGGGTTTTTTAGTGAGACGTCGTTTGAGAATCAATAAAAAATGTGGTTATGTGCAATGTATATTATGAGATTTTTTTTTATTTTTTTATTAGGAGACTTCCAAAACAAAATTAGCAACCTTTAAAATAGCATAATAGGGGCACTTTAATACAATGAAATGATCAGTGTCTTGATCCTGTATTTTTCACATTGTATTATAGCCAGCCGTTTAAATTTCTTTAGACTTCGAGACTATCATTTTGTGAAAGCACTTTTGTATAATAATCCAAAATTTGCATGCTAACACATGCTAAAACAAGGAACACTTGTAATTCATTTGGGTTAATTTAGGAAATATCCCCAGAAACGTCTTTTTACAAAGGAAGTGTTCAGATCAACCGAAGAGATATTCCCATAATCCTCTGATGTAAATTGTGCTGGGAAGTTAAAGGTGAACTGTGTGATTTTTGAAACGCTTGCAGCATCCAACACTTACGAAACGCTCAAACAAACAGGAAGTCCTGTCGCTACTCACAGCAGTGGTTGAGCCAGAAGACAACCAGGGCACTCGCATTAAAGCAGCGCACCAGTAGAGAAGCAAACAGATCAGTTTTATCATGTCGTATATGTTTTCATACAGTTAAGCTATATGAAAGAAACTAACAGACTTTGCAATCCGGATAAGTAAACATATTTCAACATGCTCATATTTATAGTCATCTATCGTCATTTGTGAAGCTCATGATTTTGGCCTGTTACGTGTCTACACTCCTGATGTTCCTGAGCCCCGTTCTTAATTTTCAACAGCATTTAAACTTCTTTTTTTTATTACTGTATTACTGTATAGAATTGTTAACTTAATAGTTTTCATGCTGCTCCTAGAGTCATTCCACTTCAGTATATTGCAGACAAATTATCAAGCAAAAGGGGAAAAAATGTGTTGCCTTGTCAGAGATTTTAATTGTGCTGTAGTGCTTTGTACAGAATAAACAACAGAACACACTCGTTGCATCCGTGCTGCTGTTTTTATCACCTCCCTGTATATAGTTTGATCTAAATTGTATTTTAATACTCAGTAATCAAATGGGTGGGGTATTAAAACTATTAAATCTCAAATAAAAAATGTCAAGAAATGCTTGGGTCAAATTTCACCCCCAAATAAAAATTAATTCTATTTTACATTTAAAAAAATTAAACATGTTTTAGGATCATTGACGTGTTTATTTCATGACAATTAAGCACATTTCCACATGAAATGATTAGCCAATGCAGAAAACATATATATTCTCATTACTGTAACACAAAACTATTCTATTTACATTGTAAACCAAGTATACATAATGGTAGAATTTGTTATACTGTACTTAAATTAAATTAAATTTCTGTATTACAATAATGAGAATTTTAGCCGGACAATTGTTAGACAATAATGTCACAACGCTAAACTCTTGCAGCTAATTTCATTTCAATCTTCACTTTAATTCTTATTTAAACTGGGGTGAAGCTATTTTTTTAATGTTCAATATACAGTACATGAATGTGTGTGTGTGTGTATATATATATATATATATATGTATGTGTGTGTGTATATATATATATATATATATATACACACACACATACAGAATATTTAAAGAATAGCATATTATGTTGGTGTGTATATCTTAAACAAAAATAAATAACTTGCATATGTGAGTGCAAGCCGGAATAGGCAGCAGAGAATGAATATGATATGTTGATAAAAAAAATATATTTTCCATATTGAATTTAGGTGATTACCGCTCAAAGTTAAAAGATTCATTTACAGTATTGACACGAACATGCTGACCGCACACTTGATATTTTATTATAATATCAGATGGTTTGACTTGCGCTGCACAGCTTGTACTATTTTGGTACATATTGGTAAAATGGTCCGTATATGCATGAGGTGTTTAAGATCACATGCTTTAGTGACAATTCTTCACGTAATCTCGCAGTGAAATGTAAATATTAGGTCCTTCTTTCCTGAAGGATGTCCAGTGAAAATGGCACAATATCAGGATCTCTCCAAATGTTTTTGTTTGGCCTCTGAACAAACAGTATTTAATACATTCACAACAACTGAGAGTGAACTGAGAACATGTCCACAACAGTTTACAATATCTTGTCAAATTAAATAATAATAGAAATAACTGTAAACATTAACATCACATTCATCAAATAGATCTATTAAATCTGCAAATAATGGCCAACATGATACAGGAAACTTTGGGATAGTAATATTTCCAGATATCAAATTCACCATGATATGATAATGTCCAAGTGACCATAGTTATGGTTATTAGCCTTTACTTTATGATCCAAGAATATAATAATGGGAACTGTGATTTTCCACCCAATGAACATCCAAACCTTGATCGTGAGGAACTGTTTGAACTGGTTTCAGATCTGTGAAAACTGCAATTTGCAAATAGCTTCAACAAAACGGTTCATAAATCAGTGCAGCGTGACAAATGAAGGGTGTAAACATTACGATCCTCTAAAATGGAGACACTTTAAATGATAAAAAGTGATGAATCACTCAAGGCAGAGTTTGTGAAAAATGGCAACGATCATCTCCATGCGAAGGCATCCTTGGTGTCTTCGCCTTTTTTTTGGTAAAATGGATTGCCATGCACTGTTGATATTTGCTTCAGTCACTATTCTCAGGTCCACAAAGAAAAAAATCGTTCATTGCTTGAACACAAGAAAAGTCTTCATCGTTTCCAAAAGCCCAATCTCAACACACTGCACAGCAAAAAAGAAAAAAGAAAAAGCAAAACACTCCAGCGGGTGCTTGAGCCTCCAGTCAGCCCACAATAGATCACATGATACAGCAGTTTGTCCTGCGATAGGTCAGTTATGGCAGCAGTTGTCAAAATAAGAGTCCTTCTTTTGCTCCAGATTCACCCCCTTCTCTTCTGTGAGGACACAACGGCAAATAAATAAATCAAATAAAAATAGGCAACATCACATTATTTGAGCAATTCTATTCCTATTATTTTTTTACTTGCTTTAATGGAATTGCATAAATATAATGCATTCAGAAAAAAAAAAAAAAAAAATCCCACCTTGCATGAACTCTAAAGCACAGTTACTGAAATCATCCGCCACCTTCTGAAACACCTCATCTGTACGGGAATACAGAAGTGAAACGTCTCGGTATGTAATAGCACGTTACACATGAGCAGCGCTCCACACACTGAAGAGTCACTTACTCCAAATGTTATTATTGGTTTTAAATGACAATACAAAATAACACATCATAAACAGTAGACAGTAAAATATGATCTCCCTACTCAATCCAATATCTAAAAAATAAAAAAAATAAAAAAATTAAATAGAAATAAAAAGAAATAAGTAAAATAAAAATATAAAAAATATAATAATAATAAAAAGAAGATTCACTTACCAACATTTTTCCCTGTTTTGCTGGAGGTCTCGAAATGTTGAGCACCTATTTCTGCAAAGCAAAGTTTGTTTTTACGAATTGTTTTGCATGAAAAAAACAACTAAATTCATGCTTACCATCTGCAAAGTCCTGAACATCGTGGTAGTCCACTTGCCGCACGCTCCGGTCGGCTTCGATGAGGTCACTCTTGGTCCCGCACAGATATATCTTACAGTGCTGAAAATAAAATAATGCGTCAGTGAAGATCCGAATGATCTGAAGACGTTCCTGTGGTTTGTTTTACCTCTTCACAGTTCTGTAACTCCTTCACCCAGAACCTGACCCGTTTAAAACTGCTGCTGTCAGTCAGATCTAAGAGCAAAACGCACACAACATTTATGTTTTACAACTTCTATCTTGCAAGGGACTCATTTTCTTATGATTATTTCCATAAGTTTGGAGTTTTCATTCAGCAAGGACGCATCAAATTTCTGTGGTTTCTTTTACGCATTTTTAATTAAATAAATGCAGGCTTGATGAGCATAAGAGATTTCTTTCAAAAAAATGTAAAATATTTTTTATTTATTTTATTTTATTTATTTTATTATTTATTTATTTTTATAAATGTATTATTATTTTTTTTAAATAAATAAAAAAACATTGTTATATATATATATATATTAGACCAGTCAAAAAAAAAAAAGAACAAAATAGTAACAAATCGCATGAACAAAAAATAGTAAATAAATTAATCAAACATATTTCGTTATGTTAATATATTTTAATATTTTAACAGCCCTAAGCCTTTTTTTTGTCTCCCAAACTTTTAATTAGCCCTGATTAACTTCAAACTTATTTGAACCAAACACATGAAGGACTGGAACTACTGTAAAACAGACACCGAGTGAGCAAGAGTGAGCCGTTTACTTGCTCACCGTCACCTGACTGCTAGACTAGCTGTACATCCTGCAATTTTTTTCCAAAAAACAAAACAAAAAAGCGCCACTTTCCATGTCAGACAGTGAGAGAGGGATATACCATAGCAGACGATGGCAGCGCGGGCTCCTCTGTAATAGATTCTGCTCATGGCCTCGTAACGTTCAGACCCAGCCGTGTCCTGAGGTGAAAGAAAACACATCAAGTCCCTAATGAGTGGTTGACAAGCGTATATGAAGACCCTAGCAACAACAACACTTACCCATATTCCCAGTGTAACCACTTTGTCACCGACATTGAGGGCTTTTGCAACAAACGCAGCCCCTATAGTCTTAATGAGACAAAAACAAAAGTACACGTCAAGGCTAGCCCCATCATATCATATCATGGACATCAGAGGAAGGAAGGTGGCGTTACCTGTGCAGCTGGTTTATGTGACACATGATTAGAGATAGCTCATACTCAGGCAAATGTACATCTGACACAAAAATGTCCTTACTGAGGACACTCAATCAATGACCAGAATGAATTACTTCTTCAGAATTATATGCAAACGCATGCTTACGTTTTGATACGGTCCAACAAGAAAGCGGCGATGTACGTATCTCTCCACCAGGCTGGTTTTACCCACACTCTCCTTGCCCAGCATGACCACCTTAGCGTCCACTCGCATGGCAGTCATGATTATTTTGGTTTGTAGAAAAAGACACTAGAAATGAAAGAACGAAAAAAAAACATTGTGTAGACATATATATACTGTAAATATATACATGATATCCATTGTGAAAATGAGGTGTGCAATTGTTTTCAAAGTGCACTTGTAGTGTAGGCTACTTCAAATATTGAAGGTATATTTAAAAAAAATACTTGCAGTAATATAATATTAACGAATACGTGTAATTAAAGAGGGTAAACTTACATGATTGTTTCTTTAAAAAGTACACTTAGCAATAATGTCAAACTAAAAGATTTTCTCTGAAGTACATTTTAAATGTTTCGCTGTGTTTATGTATTTTGATATGTTGACAAAGTACTTGACGTTATTCGAGTTTACATTTAAAGTTAATTTTAAATATGGTAAATTTCAACTTCATTACAAATGTTTAATTATACAAGTAATTTAAACAAATGACAAAGGTTTTTACAAAACAAATCTTGTCAGTAACGTTACATCACGCAGTACACTAATCATATTTCAAAGACAATATTTGCGCAATTATTACAAAGATAAACTTCTTAAGTATACCAAAAAGCACAGTTAAACTGAAGAGTAATATAAATTTAAATTATACAACATGTTCAAGTTAGCATTTAGTCGACATAAATAGTATGTTTTTTTTAATGTAACGTTGTGTAAGAAATCAGAGCTAGCTTTGGCTAATGCGCAGTTTCAGTTTATCAAGCAAACTATTATCTATATTATGAAACACACTAAAGGTTTGTTGACCTTCTCATTATTTTTACTCACCTGTATATCAGTTGACGGGACTTCAGGGCGACTTTACTGACAGATGAATACTGTAACTGGGTGGCTAATGGTTCAGTTAGCAATCCACACTGACGTCCAGTGAAAACTCCTAATAATACTACAGTTAAAGACTACTTGATGAATAAATACATAAGCAGCAGCGAATCACGAGACACCTCGATGTAAGGACACGGGCAAAAATAAAATATTCAGTGTTCACCGTAAAACGAAAGAAAAACAATCAGCTTAGATTTCAACATCACTAAATACAGCAGAGCTAGATCATTTCCGAGACATATTTTTCCCGTTAACAAGGGAAAACTACAACAAAAGGTCTGACAGATGTTAGATGTCTAGCTTGAATAAACCAGTGTGTGTGTGTTTTTGTTTATATAGAGGAGGATGTGACTTCACTACTAGGGTCAGTGGTTGTGTCTCAAATGGTGATGATGAATGAATCGGGAAACAATTGTTCTTAAGAGTCGGAACTGTTCAGAGTGAATCGGTTACATCATTTCTGAGGGTTTTGTCTGGAATAAAACGTTCTGGAAATATGTTTACAACTTAATACTTGTTTATGAATTAGAACTAATTATAGTGCAAAACGTGAAAACATATAAATAGCATTGCTTAATGTAAATGCTTATTGTATTTAGGTCCGAAATGTCTTTTAACGAATTGAATTAAACTTGGACAAATTGAATTATCGTTAACAACACTTATTCGAAAAACATAATATAGCTTTATTGTAACGGTTTAACGCTTGTAATATGCCACGCCGGTATGTATGTCAGAGACCACATTATCGTTTAAAATCAGTTTTTTGAAACGAACTGCTCGAAAGAACCGATTCGCAGAAGGCACGCGCTGCAGTTTGGGCGCGTTGATTGTCTAAACCGCTGCTGATTGGTTGCTCGAGTCACTTGGCGCGTCACTGTTGGGTGAATCTCTCTATGATTGGTTGCTTGCCTCCGCCACTCATCCTTCCGTCATCCCGAGTGGCTGCGTTGCTTCGGCACCGCCCCCGGTGGCCATTATGCGGTCTAGGTAGTCGACTCATTACGTTTTGAAACACCACCGAACCGAGTCTTCAGGGGAGGAGAAGCTGAGCTCGTGTGAAAATGGCGTCTCCGAAAACAGTGCCTAAAGATGCACAGGTAAATAATGAACCAGTAACGGTTTTATCGCTGTGCTTTGCACCATTCATTGTTATTAAAGTCTTAAAGCAGCATGATTAAAGAACGAATGTGCATTTTATTCATCTTACTGATTTTTCTTTGTGGACATACATGCGTTAGCACGCTAACTGGTCCACCGACTGTAATGCAGGGGTTTGAGTTTCAATTTGGCGCGGTTCTAACACGTTGTGTTATTATTTTCCATATTTTGGGATTATGAAGGTTTCCATATATGATTTATTTACAGATGTGAAGGAAGATGTGCACTGGCTGCAAATAACCTGCAATAGAGTCGAATTGATGCCAATAAATCATGCATAATATTTCCCTTTCGCATTTTTTTGCTTTCTTCTTCTTATTTTTATTATTATTATCTTTAAAGGTTATGATGCAGATTCTTAAAGACATGGGGGTCACGGAGTACGAGCCTAGAGTGATCAATCAAATGCTGGAGTTTACATACAGTAAGTCAGGATGCTTTAAATGAAATCAAAATTGACAATGCTTATTTGATCATTGAACATTGCAATATTTATTATGAATGATTTATCTATGCAAGTCATTCATGTTCTCTCTTAATATTTAATCAAAACTACTCGCAATGACATCGCTTCTCTGATGACGTGTTTAGTGGCGCGAGGGCGGGACAACCTGTCACTCACATGACATCACATCACAGCAATGGCAAACCACAACAATCCTATCTAGTCCCGCCCCGCCCTACTTTTTTTCTTGTTCGAGAAGCCAGATGTACTGAAGAAAAGACTATCCGCTTCATGCCAACCTTTTAAGTATATTGTGACATGCATTGATAAAATGTAAATGCACTCCAGCAATAAGCTTTCTGTACTTGTAAATCATTCAATAACATTTTAATGTTTTTATACAGGATACGTAACCACTATTATTGAGGATGCAAAAATATATTCCACCCATGCCAAGAAGTCCAGTGTGGATGCAGATGACATAAGGTTAGCGATCCAGTGTCGAGTGGATCAGTCGTTCACATCTCCTCCGCCACGAGATGTAAGTCTCTCTTGATGACTAATTCATACCTCATATATGACTTCTGGTAATTAATGAACAGTGCTGTTTGGTCCATGGTTTCAGTTTCTGTTGGACATTGCAAGGCAGAAGAACCAAACCCCTTTGCCCCTGATCAAACCGTACACCGGTCCACGTCTTCCACCAGACCGCTACTGTCTGACCGCACCGAACTACAGACTGAAGTCCCTGCAGAAAAAGGTATTACTCTAGATGATATGTGTTAATATACACATCAAAGTTTTGTATTTGGCCATCTATGGATATTTGAGAGGAGACCTAACTTTTTTTTTGGCTCAGAGGCCCGCCTTTTATCCACGACAATATTCAAAGCCATAGTTTTTCAAAATGTATTTTATTTTAATCTATGGGTTTATCTATTTTCTGTTGATTTAAAAAAAGGAAAAAAAAATATTATTATTATGATTTAAGGCTTCCAAAATCTCTTTTCAGTAATTAAGTAATTTAAAAAAGTTTTTCAAAATTTTTAGCGAAAGTTTGCAGGGAAAAGGTCCCGTGAAGTCACTTTTCAAATCAAGTAACTTTATTGGCAAACACGAAAAAAAATCATGCCAAAAATGAGGGAAATCCGACCTTTAAGGACACTTTATTTCTTTGTGAATTAATAATTTATCGTGGCGTATTTCCATAAGATCATTTCTCAATGCTAATCAAACTAGCTATAACTGAAATAAAACCATGCCAACGTCTAGGTGTGGTGAAGGGTGTGTGATGTTTTTTTTTTTTAATAAAGGCATTAAAATCAATTTTCAAAAGATGATTTTTTTTATTCCTCTATTATGCTGATCACTATATATGAAGAGTTCAGATGCAAAAGCCTCTAAGTGCCATTTGAAATTTTCTTCTAAAATGGTCATTTTTATCAAGCTTGTATATTTAAGTTCAGTAATTTCACTTAAATGGCAATGATAATTACCTATTAATTGTTATTTAAGTGAAATTACTGAACTTAAATATACAAGTTTGACAAAAATCATCATTAAAGAAGAAAATTTCAAATGGCATTTAGAGGCTTTTGCATCTGAACTCTTCATATATAATATATGGTAAAGTTTCAGTAGTCTTTTTTTTCCCCCCAAGTCTTGAAAATATTAGTTTGTGGTTTTAGTTTTTAGTTCGACTATAATAAACCCAACAGGAACTTTTAAAAAGAGGGTTTCTTCATATCCAGACTGTGTGAAATCCAATCCTGGTTCTTCACATGAAACAAACAGATGTGAATGAAAATGTACCGTCTGATATGGTTCTGATGTGCATGTTTAGGTGTCTTCGTCCACGGGCAGGATAACAGTGCCACGGTTGAGCGTCGGAGCCGTGTCCAGCAGGCCGAGCACACCAACTCTCGGTCAGTTACTCCAAATACTTTCTGTATGAACTAAAACATCTCTGAGTTTTCAGGACTCTTTGCTTGCTCACTATTTCCAGCATACATTCATTGATTCACAATAATACACAAAATCTAAAAGTCGGTTTTCAGGATCCCCGTTGTGTTTTTCAGGTACTCCATCAGTGCAGACGGTGGGGACCAAAGTGGGAACGCCTGTGTCACTGAGCGGCCAGCGCTTCACCGTTCAGATCCCCAACTCACAGGCTGCCTCTGTCAAATCAGGTACCCACCTTTCACCAAGCAGTTCTCTTTGGATGATCTTCTTGTATATAAAGGACCATGTGAATGATTTTGTGCCAAATCA
This sequence comes from Pimephales promelas, assembly GCF_988280905.1. Classification (NCBI taxonomy): domain Eukaryota; kingdom Metazoa; phylum Chordata; class Actinopteri; order Cypriniformes; family Leuciscidae; genus Pimephales; species Pimephales promelas. The sequence continues at coordinate 31,955,503 of NC_142787.1, forward strand.
GTGAGCAGGTCAAAAGTTAACTCTTCAGGCCCCAAGGTTTTTAAATGCTGGATTTTTACATCAAAATTTCTTAATTTTGCTTAAAGATAGAGATCTACTGTAAATTAGAAACATGTTGGGGATGACTGAAAGTTCATGTACTCATCTAATTTGCATATTATGACGTCATCATATTATGACCCTTTTGGATTTCATAATATTCAGGAAATTGTTGATATTAGACTGATATTTGAAATTATTTGCATGTTTTATTTTATTTTAATTTTATCCTCATTCCAAATGATGAGAAAAGAGGAAACCAACAACAACAGGAGAAAAAACGCATGTGAACAGGAGCCTACTGTTTGATCAGTTCATCAGTAATATTCAGGAAATAGTAGATATTGAATTGATGTTGGAATTTATTTACATGATTTTTTTTTCTCTTTTTTTAATCCTCATTCCAAATGATCGGAAAAGAGGAAACAAACAAGAAAATAGGAGAAAGTAAAAATAAATTACATTCAAGTAGAAACATATTTTTTTAATTTGTAATATTTCACAATATTACTGTGAAAATAAAATAAAGACTTTTGACAGGTCCTGTAAGAGAAATAAAAACATGACAGGCTTTAAGAACGTGTAGTGAATTATGAATTTAATTTGTTTTCATTCACAGCTACTCCTACTACTCCCACGGTTCAGAATGTCCTCATCAACCCCTCTCTCATCGGCTCCAAGAACATCCTCATCACTACCAATATGGTGTCGCAGAATTCATCGAGTGACTCTACGTCTCTCAAGAGGAAGCATGAAGATGAGGATGACTATGATGCTTTATGACCTGCTGTGTTTTCTTACTAGTATTGAAGCAAACGTGATTATGTAAATAAGCATTTGATAACTCTGAATTTGCCTTTCAGTAGTATTGTCTTGTTTAGAATGTTACCATTGCATATTATCTTTTATTGTTAATTCTTGTAAGTAAAAAATAAATCAAAATAAAATGATAAATTGTGTTTAGACTTCATTTAGTGGTTGAGTTACTAATATGGTGCAAAAAATCTTGATCACCCTGAGCCAGCTTAATAAATCAAGGGCAGTTTAATTATTTATATAATTTAAACTCAATATTAGGTGTAAATGAAACATAACGTTCTTATGAAACCAATGAAATGCCAGCAGAGGGAGCTAGTTAAACAAGGGCTGTTACTCCAGGATGATGATATTTATATATGCTCATGGTGTATTATACTGATATATATATATATATATAATTTAGAGGTAGCAAACGAGAACGGAACAACATTTTTACATAGCAAAAAAATCTCATGTGCGCATATAAAAATAGCTCTTAAATTTCGAAGTGTTTTTTTCTAGATAAATAATGCAGGGTTTTTCGAGGTATTTTTTTTACACATATTTCATATGTGTATCCCAAGCATGTTAACTTAAGTTCCTTTTGTTATTGATGAACCAGATAGGAGCGGGTTTTAATAGAGCTAATCAAATATGATCCTTCTATTTTATAGTCCAGAACGAACTTTTTAGTGAGACCGCGTATCTCAATTTGTTTTTCATTCTGTTTAGTTTTAACGATTTAAAATGCGTCAGTCTTCTAATTGCATTAAACAATGAAACATCCTTCGGTAGTGTCGAAGTGCCGTAGTGCAACTGTTTGCTGTTTACTTCACTAGCCAGTCACGTAGACTCTTACGTAAACGTCAAGAGCAGCTCTGTGATTGGCTGAGAAGAGTGTCAATCAAACCTCCTTCATCCAATAGTGTCGTTACTCGCTCTCAAACTATGGCGGCCATGTTGTATCCGCGGGGGATTGGAGGCTGCTCGGAACCGAGTCTCTCGTCAGCTAGGAGTACATGGTGAGGCTCTCGGGCTTGAACTCGTCTGGGTTTTACACCATCAGAGATCTACACTCCTCGCCATGAGCCGTCCGTCCTCGACGGGTGGTGCGGCTGGGGGACTCGGAGCTGGTAAAGCAGGAGGAAGTAAGCATGGAGGTTCTGGAGGAACCGCCGCAGCCACAGCCGCCGCCGCCGCAGGGGTCTCTGGCTCTGTCCCGGGCTCTGGTACTGTGCCCGCGGTCGCTGTAACCCTTCCTGCCGTTGCCCTACCGGGACAGTCAGCCGAACTGACAGCGTTGTTTGAATGCCCAGTGTGTTTCGACTATGTGCTGCCTCCGATATTGCAGTGCCAGGCTGGGCATCTGGTGTGTAACCAGTGTCGGCAAAAGCTCAGCTGCTGTCCAACCTGTCGCGGCCCTCTTACGCCGAGCATAAGGAACTTGGCTATGGAGAAAGTTGCATCTAACCTACCGTTTCCGTGTAAGGTAAGATCATCCACCCCTAAGCACTGATGAAATGCATTCACAACTTTCTTTATAACCACTCCAGATACCTGCCAGGTTGTTTCATTCAGTACTGTATGATGATGATGGCACACAGGCAGCCATGAGTTTAGGAAGTGTGCTTATATCCTGTAACTAAAGCTCAGATGCCACAGGTGTATTACATCAAGCCAAGAACACGCAGCGCAGTCTCCTTCATTCATATTTTCAGTCTGTTTAAATACTTTATCTATTCTTTATTGTAGCTGTTCGTAAATTGATATCATATCTCTAAAATTATATATGGAGCATCCCTACCAAAACCGATGTATCAACATTGTCTCAACCAGTGGCGTGTGTTTGGGGGCGGGGTTATCATTTTGTTCAACGAATGACAAGCAGGGGCGGGGACTGGGGAGTGTTTCGGAAACCTGTGTGAGAACATTCATTGTTTTTTTTTGTTTTTTTTCTTTCGTTTGTTGACGCTAGGGGCGCAGAAATTACACTTAAAGGGTTAGTTCACCAAAAAATGAAAATGATCTCATTAATGACTCGTCTCAAGCCTGTAAGATCTTCGCAACACAGTTTTAGATAATTTAGATTCAGTCTGAGACTTTTCTGTCCCTCCATTGGAAATGTATGTACGGTATAGTGTCCTTGTCCAGAAAGGAAATAAAGACATCATCAAAGTAGTCCATGTGACATCAGTGGGTTAGTTAGAATGTAGAATGTAGAAAGTGGGTTAGTTAGAATGTCCAAAAATAACAACAAAAACTGCGACTTTATTCAGCATTGTATTGTCTTCCGGTTCTGTTGTGGATCCGCGTTCTGCTGACGTAGACTCGGCTGACGTATGTCTGGTGGTGGCGATACTAAAATGTGATGTGAAAACAATGCCGACTGCTAAATGGTCGGAGAGAATCGTGCATTGGACGCGCCAGATGGAGTATCCAGAATAATCCCGCCTTTTTAAATAATTTGGCCAGAGATGGTTACTAAACGTACTACTATTATTACGGCAGCTCGAAAGAATACGCCATGGTCAAAGAGGAGGTGCAGACTTTCCTTTGTTTGGTGGGAGGAGCCAAAGGCGTTGCTATGACGACCGCGTACTATTTGTGGCGGTACTGTCTGCAACGGAAAACGGAGCGAAAAATCTATTTGGCAAACTGTGCATTATTCTCTTGTTGTTGAGTACACTCGTTATTGCGGTGCATTGTGGGATTGAATGAGTGCACTCAATATCCACTATGGTTTCACAGGCCCCCCATACTCCTCTTTATCGCTATGGACATAAAGTGTGTTTACGTGCAGTGCTGAGTCGTTCACAAGCTTTTTGCGCAATAAAGAGCTGTGTGCCTCACTGTATACGATTAAAAACATTTTCTGGTTTGCCACCTCATCCAGTGCTTTTTCACCTTATAAAGTTTAATTGTTGCAGATTTTGTCATCAAATGACTGACTAATAACTGATTTTGTGATGTAATTTCAAGAATTCAGTGGAAAATCTTAATTTTTATAATTCAGATTCCACCACATTTACTATGACACTAGATGTACAGTTGTCATACGGCCCAGAAAATAACAATCATTTAATCTTTCATAAGATAATGGCAAATTAAGGAAAAAAAGCAACATAAGCAAAAAAAAAAAGTAACATTTTGTTGATTTTTTGAAAAAACAGAGCGCTTGAATTGGATCAAACGGGTGATTTATTTGCTGATGGAAAGCACACAATCACAGTACGTGATTACTTATTATTATTTTAAGGGAGAATTAACCTCTAAAAATGCTGGGTTGTTTTAACCCAGCTTTGGGTCAAATATGGACAAACCCAAACGTTGGGTTAAAAATGTCATTAAAAAATGTAACCCAATGGCTGGGTTTGTCTATATTTGACCCAAAGTTGGGTTAAAACAACCCAGCAATTTTAAGAGTGAAATTTACATTATCAGACAAGGATATGTCATATTTTACTGGGGTGATTATTGGTCTTCTAGATCATTTCACAAGATGTAAACAACACTGGTCCAGAACCAGAAGCACTTCCTGTTTCAGTTTTTAACACTACATAAAAGCTGGGATAAAATACAACCAACAGAACATTTAAAACTGAATCAAAAAGTTAAACAAACATCTTTAAGATGTTTTCTTTACATGTGAAATAAAGAAAACAGTTCCAAACTGAAACAGGAAGTGCTTCTGGACCAGTGTCGTTTACATGGTTTTGCTTGTTATTTGATGATCTGAATTGACTCTGGATTAGTTCTAGCTCTTGATACGGCATATTAAACACTAAGATCAGTTCACAGTTTTTTCCCGTACCATTGTGTAGCTTTCTGGGCAGTTTGAGCGTAACGTTTTCTGTTGACTGGCCTGATTCTCCTTGATTACATCATCAGTACATTAAAGTTGTATTCTCTCTATGTTATCGCTGGTTGAAAGTTGATCACTACTCTTGTTCCCTGGGGTAATGTTTCCTCCTTACAGTGGATATAATCAGGACATGGCAACTGGGACTTGATGGAGTGAGTCTGTGAGACAAGCCACAAGTAAAGGAAAGTAAGCCTCAACATTTGTGGTGAAAGTAAAGCTTGCTCCTCTGTTGTTTTATCAGTGTTCGAACCTCTTTTGAGAACACTCGTTCTGTACTTGCGTTTTTCTTAAGTGGTTAAGTTTCTCATGAATCTGCCTCTTTAAGATGCTTTTGGAGGAATGACTATATGGCTTTCTTCTGCGTAATATCTTAAAATATCTTGTTTTGTGTTCTGAAGATGAAAAGTCTGACAGGTTTGGAACATCATGAAGGTGACTAATTAATAACAAACTTAAGTCTGTGCTCCAAAGCGTCACATTTTTATGACAGTTTTTTTTTATGTGTAACTTTTTTTAATTGATGCACAAGGGCTAGAGAATGTCGACAATTTAGTCATTTGGATATGTTTGGTATTATTCTTGGTAGTCCACTTCGAGTAAAAATCAACTGGCTGTTGTCAGCATAGATATGCATACGTAGACGCCACACTCCCACGCCTTAGACACATCTGCGCTCCTGTCATCTTAGTTGCAACGGTCAGCGTGTGGTCACTCTCAGTAATAATCAATGTCGTCACAACATGCAGCTTCTGGTTGTGGAACCGTCGAGATGAAGTAATGGGATAACCTTTCATAGGTGAGAATGTGTTGGTTTGTGTTTTTGTATTAACTCAAATTATATATTTTTTTAACATGATACTTTTACTGTGCTAACGTTTTAATGTCTTGTCAGCTGGCGCGTTAACAATAAAACTTAGACAAATATTTCACATGCATTATTATACAAAATGCATGCACACAGAGATCTGCTGGCACTCAGTGTCTATTGACTTTACTCATGGACGGGTTAATGAGAAATGTGCAGTTTTTACACACGAGCTGTGCTGAGAGGTATTAAAGAGGTTTTCCTCCCCCTACTGTAAGAGCTGCGGCCCCTTCATCATATCGCTGGAGGAACGAGTGTGAGCGGCCCGTAATTAATTTCACAGATGAGTCGCTCGTTCGTGTGTGTGTGTGTGTGTGTGTGTGTGTGTGTGTGTGAAGGGACACGGTCAGCATATCGACATGTGAACTTCAGAGGGCAAAGAATGACAGACCGGAGGCCGAACGCAGAAAGGACGAGCGAAGTAAAGTGAGTGCTTTTAATGGCATCTGTACAGGACTCTTTATATCCTCAAGAATACGTGTGGTCGATAAAGCACAATTGTTGTTTATCGATATTTCTCGCACCATCATCCCTCCTGTTTCTGCACACTAGCCGAGATTCTAATAGTGTGCACTTTATATATTTATTTAATTCTTTTTGCACATTCACATTCCCAGTGAAGTGAGTTCGCTTCCTCCTTCTCTAAGAAAATCAATAATATCATGATCAGTTCAGACAGATCAGATCACAACCTCAGGTTAGTTACTAATTACTATGTCGGATTTTGAAGCAATTGATGGCAAAATTTGTAAAGAAACTTCACATATTTCAAAACGAACAAATTGACTCGAAAAAAGATTCATTCATTTTTGATGAACGAGTTTGAACAGGAGAGTCACGAACGCGCGTCACAGAACAGAGCAAGGCGAGCATTTCAGCTTATAAAACTATTTTTTTAATGATCGTTTCCCTTGATAAGACCCTTATTCATCGTCTGCAGTCGTTTAAAGCCCTTTGAACAATTTGCACTGAAACTCTCCCATTGGTCCCCATTGAAGTCCATTATATGGAGAAAATCCTGGAATGTTTTCATCAAAAACCTTAATTTCTTTTCGACTGAAGAAAGAAAGACATGGACATCTTGGATGACACGGGGGTGAGTAAATTATCAGCAAAAGTGCTTTTTAAAGTGAACTACTCCTTTAAGCCCCTGGATAAAACTGATCTCTATCAAACTTGCAATATTTTTACTGAACAATGACCATATGACCAGTGATTGGCATTTTTTTTTTTAAATTATTATTATTTTTATTGCTGTTTTTTGAGGGTGGGGGTGGAGGGGTATAGATAATACCATCAATTATATGCATTTATTCATTTTTTTTGGAAGTGCCATGATATAATATATGCATAAATAACACAATTATACAGCACAGCAATATTTTCTGGAAAGAGTAGAAAGAATGCACCGTTAGCTGTTTTAGCTTTATTTAAAGAAAGAATGCATAACGAGCAAACTAATACTAATTCTCGCTGCTGCTTCAGTGGATATGTTCTCCACGCTGTCACTTGTCATATCGCATGCAGATATATAAACACCTTTCAGCAACACTGAACTGCACACATTGACTGGACTATTATATACATTATTAGTCATATTACATAGCCACAACTGAAATCATATAAAATTATTCAGTGGTTTCTTTGGTTGCGGTCACATTAAGCTATGAGCATGTGAAATTACTTAGTCTTTCGGATCTGTTAATTAACAGAATTTAATTTTTGGGTGAACTATCCCTTTAAGTCGAACAGTAACAACACTGTAAAATATGTTGTTGGTTTAACTTAAAACAAATTTAAGTTGATTGAAATGGAAAAAGTGAGTTAATACATTGAAGGAGATTAATTTAATCATCATAAACTCAAAATAGTATGTTTTCTGAACTAAATAAATTAAGTTAATTTGACAAAAGAAAAAATGTTGTGATTACAAATCTTGAAAATATTTTTTTTTTTACAGTGAAAGCAAAAATAGATTCATCACCACTGTTTTATGATAAACACACCTCTTCTAATGTTCTTGCTGTTAATATATCATATATGTTCATCTGCAGTCCACTCTCAATTTGTAAGCTTTTGGAATGGAACAAAATATGACTGAATTATAGGCTTATATCATCCCTTTTTTTTATTACGGTCTTCCCAAACCATCCATGTTAGTCTACAGTAGCTAGCGCATGTTCTAGTAGTGTGTTTTGTTATGTATTTATTTTCCTCCTCCACTTGATTAGGAAGAACAAAGTAATTGCACATTCCCGTAAGCACAGTAGTTTCATTTCTGTGCAGCTCTTTATTATATGAAGGGAATTGCTTTTCATCACGCGCTGAGCTATATCATCCTTCGGCTCCATCTTCTGATTGGGTTATCTGATGCACACGAGCTCCTTCTTCACTGTACGATGTGAGGACGCCTATGGAAACGGTATTGACCTCTGGTGCCGCGTCAGCAGCATTTTGTATCCCACTGATCGTCACTCCTCACTTCTTCTGCACATTAATGATGGACGCAGCCAGCGATCCTTGACCACATTCTGCTCGGCCTGTTTAATGATGCGGACGCTTCTGCCCTCCGCTGGCTCTCTAGCGATCACGGCTCACTGGACACAAGGAAAACAGCCCATCGTGGAATACAACGATCCACACAAAAAGCAATTAATCATTTTAAAGTTAATAGGTTAATTAAGCTCAACTTCATTTGTGACAACTTTTAAAGAAAACCCTTACTGAAATAAGAATATACTTAAGCTTTCAGACACCTAATTGCATGTCAGTTGATCTTTTTTTTTCCTACTTATTACATTTTTATATGTAATTTCATAATTACTTCTATTGTCTGTTGAAATACGGTTAGGGTACTGCCGCATGTACAAGCATTTATGGTAAACAAAAATATACTTTAGTGTAATTTCTATTGAAACAAATGTCATACGTTACATTTGTATTTACACATTTGTAATGATTTATTTATAATATATTGACTTTATATAACACACTGCAGTTAAATAATCTAGTTCTTAAAAAGTGCTTTTGTGCAAAACGAGTGTACTTTAAATTATGACAAAAGGTTATTAAAACAACTAGTTTAATTATTTAAAATGTGTAATTAATAATCATAATGTAATTAATTATTAATGTCATCTCATGTCGCTCCAAAACCCCCCTCCATACAGTCAACAGGGAGACTATCAAACTATCAAATAGTTTTGAAACAACACGAGGGTGCGCAAATAAGAGCAGAATTTTTATTTTTGGGTGAACTCCGTGTCATACATTGTGATTGGATGTTTTGCTGTTTGGAAATGGTTTCAACAATGGTTTCTAATTGGGAAAAAAGAGTTAAATACGCATTTGGACGGTTCGCTGAATTTTTTTTGAGTTCCTCATCACTTAAGCTTTGTTTAATGTCCATTATAGCGCAGTCAATGTGCTCTTTAGCCAGCCATAATCAATCCCTTACTGGGTGACCTTTCCTCATCCCATTACAGCACTTTCCTTTAATCCATGGATGAGTTAAATAAGCTAAGTGAGGGCCCACCAATCCTCTTTTGTAGATATATAGCTTAATATCGTCCCTCCCCAGATCAGTTCCTCGATGTGAATATGGTTAAAGTAAGCCAGGCGAGATTAATGGGATGGCTCAATTGTCTCTGTTTCAATCATCTTCTCTTTGTAGCCGTTCTTCTACAGCCCGTCTCTGTCCCCATCCTCCATTCACTTAACGGAGACGTTGAATCGGGCCGTTCGGAGCAGCGAGAGCTCTGAGGGACTATTGTGCCTGAACGGACCGATTCCCAGGAGGCTAAACTGGAGCGGACGCCGCGCTTTGTCATACAATGGGGGCTCAAATTGAATGAAAGTGCAATTTAACCTTGTTCTACCCAATTAGGATTTGAGGAATAGAAGATATTGATGGTTGGACACGCCATAGACCGATTTTGATTTGTCGTTTCCTGTCGTGGCGTGTTATATGTGGTCGGGCTGAGGGGAAATGTTGTATGATTAAAGGGTTAGTTCACCCAAAAATGAAAATTATGTCATTAATAAATGTCGTTCCTAGCCCGTTCATCTTCGGAAATCAGTTTCAAATATTTTAGATTTAGTCCGAGAGCTTTCGTTCCTCCATTGGAAATGTGTACGGTAGAGTGACTTCATCAAAGACTTCATCAAAGTAGTCCATGTGACATCAGTGGGTTAGTTTGAATGGTTTTTTTGAAGCATCGAAAATACATTTTGGTCCAAAAATAACAAAAACTACGACTTTACTGATTGTGGATCTATAGACCAGACTGACGCGTGTGTGGTGTACAACACAACCCTGTGACCGAATCCTCCATTTTCCAAACCATTGGTCCAATGTGGCTACAGCGTAATATCCTACAGTAAATATACAGTAGAAATAATGTTTTAAATGGGACATATCATGCAAAATCCACTTTTTTAGCTCTTAAATGCATTTTGTTGTATATTTGGAGTGTTTATAAGTACAGAAAAGATGAAATTATTCTCTTCAGGTGCTTCGTTTATATCTTTATATTCTGTTTTGGTCATATTTTTCAACCTGTTCAGATTTTTCTGTTGTCTATGGCGTTTTTTGAGCAAGTGCGTCACCGTATTTGCAGCAGAACTGCCAAGAGAAAAGGGGCTTGTGGAGCTATAATAATGAGGAATTCAGACCCAAGCATTGCAGTTATGTTTTATATAGACCACAACGGTATGATTTATATGTAAAAATGAATGATTTAAAAGCATGATATGTACCCTTTAACCCTTGTGCTGCATTAGATTTTTTACACCGTTGAGTGCATTAAGGACCAAAAATGGCCACATATTAAACATTGCCTAAAATATTATATATTATTATTATTTTCCACTTTTACCAAGTTAAATCTTTTAACCAGCATCAGTCCTTATCATAACTACCAAAAATGTATTCAATTTCAGGATTTTAACCCTTTAATTACCAGTTTTGTTTGCGAAACCATCGATTTGTATAAGAGGAAAAAACACAAAAATTCAATTATTTTCAATAAACTAAATGCAAAGAGAAAACTTTAGATTTGGATTATCACAGTCCCACTTTGCAAAAAATCCCACTTGGCGCGTTAGAGACCAAAAATGGCCACCTATTAAACATTGCCTATTGCCTAAAATAAGGTGCATTTCCACCCATAGGGAATAAATATGTAGTGACATCATCACTATATAATGCAAATATAATGCTTTTGCTTCAAAATGAAAGGATGTTTGTGCAAAAATCATGTTTCATGTATTACTGACAGCCTCAGATTTAAACAACGTTTCAATGGGCCATTTTTGGTCTTTATGGTGCTGAGTGTTACTATTTGATCTACACAGTGTGTGTTATACATATTTTGCAAAATGGGATCAAATTTTTTACATGTATCCAAAAAGTCACAATTTTGCCAAATTTCATACCATTTGCATTAAAACAGCCAAAATGGTCAAAGAAATTAAACTGCAAAAGACCAAAAATGTCCCTAATGCAGCATAAGGGTTAATTGATGAAATTGTGTACACGGCAGTTTCAACGTCTGAGTTCAAGATAAATATTTTAATCTTACTACTGGAACAGTTTGCTAAGTTTCGAATAATTGTTAAACGGCAAGAACAAACCAACTTCTGGCTCTCTTCTTTGACTCCCTCAAGTGGACGATATTAGTGGAGTAATGTCTGATTTCGAACACAACTCATGTGTATGTAGGTTTTACATGACCTTTTGCTTTATTGCGCTGAGATATCACATCAGTGGTTTATAATATAGCCTGGCATATATGCCATGATGCCACGCGGCGTAGTGGAAAGTGTTGACACTAAATGAGTTGTGGCAGAATATAAATTTGTATAATGGCCGACATGGAAGTATCCAACTCATTTACCGCTGCTTCCAATCAGGGAGGGGAAGCCATTTCTCCTAATTCTCTCTCTCTCTCTCCCTTCATAGTCTCTCTATCATTTACATTTCACACTCTGTCGACCCTAAAATTTCCACGTTCCTCAGCTCTTTACATTCTGCTCATGTCTGCGTTAATCAGAGCTGGTATTCTCTCTAGCGTGTGTGTGTGTGTGTGTGTGTGTGTGTGTGTGTGTGTGTGTGTGTGTGTGTGTGTGTGTGTGTGCAGGAAATGTAAATTGGAGTGGTTTTGGAGTGTGCACACATTGGCAGGCTGCCAATCCCGTCCCGTCACCGTCTCGCTTGGCTTTTTGAGCACTTGTGCTGCAGTTGATTGATTGACAGGTGGTCCTCTCTGGTAAACTCTTCAGGGTACAGCTTTGACAGAAATTAGTGACTGTTGTAAAGTGAGCGATTACTACTGAAGTCTAGCCTCTCCCTCAGTTTGGGGATGTTTGTAATATTATACACATCCATGTGCTTAAATGTAACCTAAAACACCCTAGCAACCACCTAGCAACACCCTAGCAACCACCCAGAACACCTTAGCAACCGCATAGCAACACCATAGCAACCACCCAAAATACCCTAACAACCGCCTAGCAACCACCCAGAACATCGTAGCAACCACCCAGAACACCCTAGCAACCGGGTGGTGAGTTTTGCCACTGCAAGCACCACTTCACATTTTCTTCTGGAAATGTACAGCAGTTAGTGCCGGTCTGCTAATTGGGATGAAGTACTAATATATTTTGAAATGATGGTCAAAAATAAGAATTTAAGAATTATAAGAATAACCGTTCGGCCCAGCAGTGGAAAATTTTTTTTCCTGAGTACTAATAGGTTCAACGTCAGATATTATTAAGGCATCTCGGCTTTTATGTCTCCAATAAAATTTTGAGTTTTGGCATCTGTAACTCTGACTTGAATTATTTTAGACTTTTTCCACAATAAAAATCTGCATAATGATCTTACGAGTGGTAGCTGAGTAAAATACGTGTAATTTAAATGTTGCATTGCAAACGTTAATAACAGCCTTAACTCGTTAATGCTAGCAAATTTTTTTTTTTTTTTTTTTATTCATCCTTTATTTAACTAGGTAAAACCCATTGAGATTAAAAATCTCTTTTGCAAGGGAGACCTGGAAAATGATCATGGTATAAACTAGGCATGGGCATTTTTTAAAAATATCGCATTCAAATATTCGGGCTCATAAAAATCGAGTATTTGAATATTCGTTTATTTACATGACGTTTAACTAAAAGGACTTAAGTTATTTTTTAAGTGATTTCTCATGTGGTGACGATATAACGCAGATTCATTCATTAATATATATATATATATATATATATATATATATATATATATATATAATTTGATCAAAAGTAATTGTATTTTGTAAGTAATTCCAAACTTCGAGAGGTGTGATCAAATACAAACAACCTGTTAACGCTCCACAGCGCCACCCAGTGTATTTAGTTCTAACTGCGAGTTAGTGCTTGTTATTTTATCATGGATTCAGTGCATTTACGGCCGAATATTCATGCACACCCCTAGTATAAACGGGAAAATTTACGGTTAGCTGTGCATTAAATTATTTGAATGTAAAGGCAAAGAATGTTGTCTCCGTGGAGTGCATTCATTTACATTTATTCATTTAGCTGACACTTTTATCTAAAGCGCATTACAATTGCTATATATGTCAGAGGTCGCACGCCTCTGGAGCAACTAGGGGTTAAGTGTCTCAAGTCATATATCCCTTATGTTTACAACCGTAAAAGAAAACGCATCTCAAACGCATTAAACAACGCTCACATCTGACGGTGGTTTATGATTTAGTTTGAAGTCCTTCATATAAAGAACATCTCATGTTTAAGATAACTTAAGTTATACTTGCATTGCACGTCACAAACGACCTTGTAACCAATCAGATCAATGCGTGATCGTCAACCAGTGGATCTCTGAGTGAGTGAGTGGAGGCGGGGCTCATTTGCATATTGCATAATGAGGCAAGTTATATTCAAGCTATTTTATGGCATGAAGAATTTGACTTCAAGAGACTTTGAGAGCTGTTTATCGAGCTTCTTTGAATTGATTACGTGAACAGTTCCTGGAGTTACACATGACAAAACATTACTGGCTCTTGCGAAATAAAGACTTATGCCAGTATCAGTACGATCTGTCTCTGTCCCAGCTCAGCGAACATTAAGTCTAAACTGCAATCACGGGTCAATCTGTCATGCCCCATAAATCCATGAGCAGCATCGCTTCATTCAATTGCCTGTTTTGAGAACCCAAGGCAAGTTTAGTGCTTTCTGTGTCCTTTCTCTCATCATGGGGTCCACATGAAAACACTATTTTCTTTTTTTAGCTGGATTTATTTTTACAGCCATATTAGATCATATTTACCAAGGGGGCGAATAATTGTGACCAACACTCAAGCATATTCATTTAAAATAATTCTGCATTTTCAGCTTCAGAATAATGAATATTTTTTACTCTGGTGTCACTATTGTGCGTTGGGTTTCCGGCACCAGTTCATTTACACCCACAATGTAATATCAAAGTTAGCATTTTAATAAACAGTACATTTTTTGTTAACCTTTTATCATGTGTTTATCGCAATAATATCGTATCGCCAGTTCGGTATCGCATCGTTTAAAATGATTTTAGTTTTTTAGTGTTTTATTGTAATTTATTTAGACAAATCTGTGAAATGACTCAGTATTGATACACATCATTATCCAACGAGACATGCAGTAGGAGGAAGTTTTATTTTACCTAGAGTTAAAACTAAATCAATACAGAGCAATGTGTGAATGCAATTCGCTCCCAAATACTATAAAACAACAAAATACCTTGTATGGGTTCAAAATTTCACTTAAGAAATATTATCTTCAAAGAAATTTAGATGGTTAATGTTAATTTAATTAAGGAGATACTGTTGGAGTTCTTAGTTTATTTTTGATATAGATTTACTTGGAGTAGCAACATTGTATTTAAATTGTTTTTTATTATTTATTTTTCATTTTTATTATTATTTTTGTAAATTATGGCGTTAATTGTAAAATATGTATGAATGTTGTATACATGTCCTGTGTATATAGTGTGTAATGTGATGTAATGAATTGTATTGTCACATGGAAGATTGGAGGACCCCAGGAAGAATAGCTTTTAGCTTATGCTAAAGCTAATGGGGATCCAAATAAAACAAACAAACTCACACTGGGATGTTCTTACACCTGCCCGCCCTGAAATGCTCATGCGTGTCATAATAATGAAATAAGAAAGCGAGTGTAGGCCTATCACTGTACCCTCCTGATTGTCCTGCCAGTCATCGTCAGGCTAAAAATAGGCGGCCTTTTCCAAAGCGGGGAAACTGAGAGGTATGAGTCGTGTGTGTGTGTGTGTGTGTGTATGTGTGTGTGTGTGTGTGTGTGTGTGTGTGTGTGTGTGTGAAGGCCCTCACCCAGAAAGTGAAAGAGGCTAAAGATGAGGAGAATGCAGTGAGACAGATTGTCTCTCTCCTTGTGAATGAATGTAAATAAACCCTGTGTTAGTGACGGCTGGATCCACACACACACACACACACACAGATGTGTTGCGCATCTCGAGGCTGAGGAGACCGTGAAGGAGAGCGAGTCATGAAAAGAGAAATGGACAATGGGGAAAATATGAAATGCTGGAGCTGTGAGAATAAGTCATAGTCAGCAGGAGTAAAGAAAATCCAATGCATGGTGTGACTTTATTTTAGGCAAACACACACACACACACACACATGTGGAACATACAGGATCACACTGTATAAAAATGCTGGGTTGTTTCAACCCAAATTTGGGTCAAATATGGAAAAACCCAAAAATATAATTTAAAATTTTAACCCAACTTCAACTTTCTCTTTCAACTGTAATTTTTTTAAATTGCATTTTTAACCCAACGTTTGGGTTTCTCCATATTTGACCCAAATTTGGCTTGAAACAACCCAGCATTTTTTAGAGTGTATAGGCAATTTATTTGCAGTATATTTCATAAACAGGTCCCACGGTTTGGCACGCATGCGATTCACGGAGTAATCACAAAGTTTAACCATCATAGAGTGAAAGTTCATCATTTGAGATATTTTCCCAATATCCAATTTTCCCAGATCAGCCATTTTGAATTATGCGCTAAAATGCTGTATTTTTTGAACGCATGAACAAATTGTTACGAAACCTCGGTATGGGTCATCAGTACGATGCCCTGAAGGAGCCTGAGAAGTTTCGAAACAGCGCCACCTAGTGGTAAATTACATTTTCAAACGCTCATAACTCTGACTCTGGTTGACTTATTCTAACGGGAGTCATCTTGTTGGGTTCGTGAATCGTTCCCGAGTCCAACGATACCAGACTTGCCAGGCTTCGGCATATGGTTTGTGCAGCGCAGTAATTTAGCACTTAAAAAACATTCGCCGATATCTTCAAAACCGCAAGTCTGATCGAGACGAAACCACCGTCAAGTTTGGAAACAGGTCGCGGCTATATGCTAATGCCCAAATGCCAAAATATTGAAAGAAATGGGTAGTAAAATTCAATCAAAGTCACAAAATTATGTGTTTTTTTCACATAAACTCCAAAGCGAATTGAGATATTTTCACCAAATTTGGCATAGGCTCATTCTGAGGACACATGAAAAAAAAAAAGTGTGATTTTGCCTGTTGGTGGCGCTATAATAAAACATAACATGCTATACTTAACGAATTCATTGGTGAAACATTACGAAACTCAGTTTGTGCCATCATCCCCTGAAGGTACTCAAAAGATTGCAAGACAGCGCCACCTTTTGGTCAAAGCTATAACAAAATTTCGATTAATACTCTTAACTTTTGAATAAATCTGCGTATTTTAATGCGACTGGTCTGAAGGTTTTTTCATCGTCACCAAACTCTGACCACATCACATCGATTTTGTAACTACGCCACCTATTGGTCGAAAGTGATAATCCATTTAATCACATTTTTAGTTAATTTATGTGATTTTTTTTTTCAGCCATTTTGCCTAAATTCATCTTTAAATGTCTGCAGTTGGTCTGACACATGTTGGCATGTCTTGTCGTCGTCTTTGTGCTTGGCCCCGGTATTGCTGCGTGCAGCTGTAATATTTTTGTTGCATATAATTACTGTGTTTTTTGATCAAATGGCGTGCATTAGAGACTTCTATTATAACATTATCAACATAAAAATATCTATATTTTTGTTGTTTTTCACAAATTGAATCCTCTTTTTCCCTCATGGCTCACTCACTGGTGTATACGCATGTTTCTGTATCTGCCCTTCGAAGCGCCGCAGGGGAATAAAGCAGCGCAAATCTAACATGAAAGACCTGTAGATTACCTTCAGCTTCAAGTCCCCAAATGGCTGTGCTACAGGCGAGAGAGAGAGAGAGGGAAAAACACGAGCGGAGGAATGGGGAGATGAGACACACACACACACACACACCTCCTCCCCCACCCCCTCCCGTGGTGTGCGAGCGTGCCAGTGCTGCAGTCCACACACACTGCTGAGTCGTCATCCTCCGGAGCGCAGGAACGCTTGTTTAGCAGAGATCGCAGTGCTTTAGCCAGCGCTAACGTTATATCTGATGATGCTTTCCAGCGGGTACAGCATCTCACCTGACCGCGTTTAAAAGCCTTTATTGAGGCTGATAGATTTGAACAGGATGATGATGCTGCGGTTCGTCGTAGATGTGCTTTGAGAGCTTTTTCTTTTCCAGAATTGGGAACTGAGAGAAAAGCGTGTGTTTGTGTGTTTGCGTGGAATGAGAACAGAATTTCTATCACAGCGTGGGTCTCTTTCTGGTCCTGTGAGGGGACAATGCAGTGTGTTTGTTTGGTTTGAGTGTTCGAGGGGACTGCGTCGCTCTCACCGCTCCGTAAGACTTGTGTCCTTCAGAGGTAAACAGAGAGACTGCCGTACACACTTGGACTTGAACCGATGCGCTCATGCTTGCGTGAGTGAGGACGGCGTGTTCAGTTTGCCTCTGACTCTTCGCTAGGGTTTGTTTTTGCATTAATTGTAATTAGATTGGATGCACCTGTGAATGGGAGAGCAGTTTTCTTGTGTATGTTGAGCAGCGTTTCTTTAGGTTGATTTGTGAGTGCTGAAGATAGAATTAGACGAGCGTAATTTTGTCCGACACGGCAAACGACCTCCAATTATTGAATCTGTATCGGGGATTCGGGGTGATGTTGTGCCCGGCCTCCTGCTTCCCTCTCCTGAGGGATTTGTCCCAGTTGCGGTGTCTGCTCGGCTGGCCACGACAGCGAGGTGTGTGTGTCACGGGCACAAATCGACCAGTTTGTCACACTAAGCCGCTTCCAGGAAGCAAGGTGAGTATTGCATGTGAAGAGTTTAATATATGCATTTTGTTGTGTTAGATATTATGCATTATGGTACGTATGTTACCTGTTTTTCTTTTTTTTGTTAGATATTGTGCATTGTTTTTTTGGGGTTTTTTCGTTAGATATTATGCATTATGGTACGTATGTTACCTGTTTTTCTTTTTTTTGTTAGATATTATGCATTTTTTTTTTAGATATTATGTATTATGGTATGTATGTTACCTGTTTTTCTTTTTTTTGTTAGATATTATGCTTTTTTTTTTTTTTAGATATTATGCATTATGGAACGTATGTTACCTGTTTTTCTTTTTTTGTTAGATATTATGCATTGTTTTTCTTTTTTCTTTTTTGTTAGATATTATGCATTATGGTACGTATGTTACCTGTTTCTTTTTTTTGTTAGATATTATGCATTGTTTTTATTTTCTTTTTTGTTAGATATTAAGCATAATGGTACGTATGTTACCTGTTTCTTTTTTTTTGTTAGATATTATGCATTGTTTTTCTTTTTTTTGTTAGATATTATGCATTATGGTATGTATGTTACCTGTTTTTTTTGTTATATATTATGCATTGTTTTTCTTTTCTTTTTTTTTGTTAGATATTATGCATTATGGTACATATGTTACCTGTTTTTCTTTTTTTTTGTTAGATATTATGCATTATGGTATGTATGTTACCTTTTTTTTTTTTTTTTAGATATTATGCATTGTTTTTCTTTTCTTTTTTTTTTAGATATTATGCATTATGGAACGTATGTTACCTGTTTTTCTTTTTTTGTTAGATATTATGCATTGTTTTTCTTTTTTGTTAGATATTATGCATTATGGTACGTATGTTACCTGTTTCTTTTATTTGTTAGATATTATGCATTGTTTTTCTTTTTTTTTTGTTAGATATTATGCATTGTTTTTATTTTCTTTTTTGTTAGATATTAAGCATAATGGTACGTATGTTACCTGTTTCTTTTTTTTTGTTAGATATTATGCATTGTTTTTCTTTTTTTTTGTTAGATATTATGCATTATGGCATGTATGTTACCTGTTTTTTTTGTTATATATTATGCATTGTTTTTCTTTTCTTTTTTTTTGTTAGATATTATGCATTATGGTACATATGTTACCTGTTTTTCTTTTTTTTTTGTTAGATATTATGCATTATGGTACGTATGTTACCTGTTTTTCTTTTTTTTTTGTTAGATATTATGCTTTTTTTTTTTTTTTTGATATTATGCATTATGGTACGTATGTTACCTGTTTTTCTTTTTTTTGTTAGATATTATGCATTTTTTTTAGATATTATGTATTATGGTACGTATGTTACCTGTTTTTCTTTTTTTTTTTGTTAGATATTATGCTTTTTTTTTTGATATTATGCATTATGGTACGTATGTTACCTGTTTTTCTTTTTTTTGTTAGATATTATGCATTTTTTTTTAGATATTATGTATTATGGTATGTATGTTACCTGTTTTTCTTTTTTTTGTTAGATATTATGCTTTTTTTTTGATATTATGCATTATGGTACGTATGTTACCTGTTTTTCTTTTTTTTGTTAGATATTATGCATTTTTTTTTTAGATATTATGTATTATGGTATGTATGTTACCTGTTTTTCTTTTTTTTGTTAGATATTATGCTTTTTTTTTTTTTTAGATATTATGCATTATGGAACGTATGTTACCTGTTTTTCTTTTTTTGTTAGATATTATGCATTGTTTTTCTTTTTTCTTTTTTGTTAGATATTATGCATTATGGTACGTATGTTACCTGTTTCTTTTTTTTGTTAGATATTATGCTTTTTTTTTTGATATTATGCATTATGGTACGTATGTTACCTGTTTTTCTTTTTTTTTGTTAGATATTATGCATTTTTTTTTAGATATTATGTATTATGGTATGTATGTTACCTGTTTTTCTTTTTTTTGTTAGATATTATGCTTTTTTTTTGATATTATGCATTATGGTACGTATGTTACCTGTTTTTCTTTTTTTTGTTAGATATTATGCATTTTTTTTTTAGATATTATGTATTATGGTATGTATGTTACCTGTTTTTCTTTTTTTTGTTAGATATTATGCTTTTTTTTTTTTTAGATATTATGCATTATGGAACGTATGTTACCTGTTTTTCTTTTTTTGTTAGATATTATGCATTGTTTTTCTTTTTTCTTTTTTGTTAGATATTATGCATTATGGTACGTATGTTACCTGTTTCTTTTTTTTGTTAGATATTATGCATTGTTTTTATTTTCTTTTTTGTTAGATATTAAGCATAATGGTACGTATGTTACCTGTTTCTTTTTTTTTGTTAGATATTATGCATTGTTTTTCTTTTTTTTGTTAGATATTATGCATTATGGTATGTATGTTACCTGTTTTTTTTGTTATATATTATGCATTGTTTTTCTTTTCTTTTTTTTTGTTAGATATTATGCATTATGGTACATATGTTACCTGTTTTTCTTTTTTTTTGTTAGATATTATGCATTATGGTATGTATGTTACCTTTTTTTTTTTTTTTAGATATTATGCATTGTTTTTCTTTTCTTTTTTTTTTAGATATTATGCATTATGGAACGTATGTTACCTGTTTTTCTTTTTTTGTTAGATATTATGCATTGTTTTTCTTTTTTGTTAGATATTATGCATTATGGTACGTATGTTACCTGTTTCTTTTATTTGTTAGATATTATGCATTGTTTTTCTTTTTTTTTTGTTAGATATTATGCATTGTTTTTATTTTCTTTTTTGTTAGATATTAAGCATAATGGTACGTATGTTACCTGTTTCTTTTTTTTTGTTAGATATTATGCATTGTTTTTCTTTTTTTTTGTTAGATATTATGCATTATGGCATGTATGTTACCTGTTTTTTTTGTTATATATTATGCATTGTTTTTCTTTTCTTTTTTTTTGTTAGATATTATGCATTATGGTACATATGTTACCTGTTTTTCTTTTTTTTTTGTTAGATATTATGCATTATGGTACGTATGTTACCTGTTTTTCTTTTTTTTTTGTTAGATATTATGCTTTTTTTTTTTTTTTTGATATTATGCATTATGGTACGTATGTTACCTGTTTTTCTTTTTTTTGTTAGATATTATGCATTTTTTTTAGATATTATGTATTATGGTACGTATGTTACCTGTTTTTCTTTTTTTTTTTGTTAGATATTATGCTTTTTTTTTTGATATTATGCATTATGGTACGTATGTTACCTGTTTTTCTTTTTTTTGTTAGATATTATGCATTTTTTTTTAGATATTATGTATTATGGTATGTATGTTACCTGTTTTTCTTTTTTTTGTTAGATATTATGCTTTTTTTTTGATATTATGCATTATGGTACGTATGTTACCTGTTTTTCTTTTTTTTGTTAGATATTATGCATTTTTTTTTTAGATATTATGTATTATGGTATGTATGTTACCTGTTTTTCTTTTTTTTGTTAGATATTATGCTTTTTTTTTTTTTAGATATTATGCATTATGGAACGTATGTTACCTGTTTTTCTTTTTTTGTTAGATATTATGCATTGTTTTTCTTTTTTCTTTTTTGTTAGATATTATGCATTATGGTACGTATGTTACCTGTTTCTTTTTTTTGTTAGATATTATGCTTTTTTTTTTGATATTATGCATTATGGTACGTATGTTACCTGTTTTTCTTTTTTTTGTTAGATATTATGCATTTTTTTTTAGATATTATGTATTATGGTATGTATGTTACCTGTTTTTCTTTTTTTTGTTAGATATTATGCTTTTTTTTTGATATTATGCATTATGGTACGTATGTTACCTGTTTTTCTTTTTTTTGTTAGATATTATGCATTTTTTTTTTAGATATTATGTATTATGGTATGTATGTTACCTGTTTTTCTTTTTTTTGTTAGATATTATGCTTTTTTTTTTTTTTAGATATTATGCATTATGGAACGTATGTTACCTGTTTTTCTTTTTTTGTTAGATATTATGCATTGTTTTTCTTTTTTCTTTTTTGTTAGATATTATGCATTATGGTACGTATGTTACCTGTTTCTTTTTTTTGTTAGATATTATGCATTGTTTTTATTTTCTTTTTTGTTAGATATTAAGCATAATGGTACGTATGTTACCTGTTTCTTTTTTTTTGTTAGATATTATGCATTGTTTTTCTTTTTTTTGTTAGATATTATGCATTATGGTATGTATGTTACCTGTTTTTTTTGTTATATATTATGCATTGTTTTTCTTTTCTTTTTTTTTGTTAGATATTATGCATTATGGTACATATGTTACCTGTTTTTCTTTTTTTTTGTTAGATATTATGCATTATGGTATGTATGTTACCTTTTTTTTTTTTTTTTAGATATTATGCATTGTTTTTCTTTTCTTTTTTTTTTAGATATTATGCATTATGGAACGTATGTTACCTGTTTTTCTTTTTTTGTTAGATATTATGCATTGTTTTTCTTTTTTGTTAGATATTATGCATTATGGTACGTATGTTACCTGTTTCTTTTATTTGTTAGATATTATGCATTGTTTTTCTTTTTTTTTTGTTAGATATTATGCATTGTTTTTATTTTCTTTTTTGTTAGATATTAAGCATAATGGTACGTATGTTACCTGTTTCTTTTTTTTTGTTAGATATTATGCATTGTTTTTCTTTTTTTTTGTTAGATATTATGCATTATGGCATGTATGTTACCTGTTTTTTTTGTTATATATTATGCATTGTTTTTCTTTTCTTTTTTTTTGTTAGATATTATGCATTATGGTACATATGTTACCTGTTTTTCTTTTTTTTTTGTTAGATATTATGCATTATGGTACGTATGTTACCTGTTTTTCTTTTTTTTTTGTTAGATATTATGCTTTTTTTTTTTTTTTTGATATTATGCATTATGGTACGTATGTTACCTGTTTTTCTTTTTTTTGTTAGATATTATGCATTTTTTTTAGATATTATGTATTATGGTACGTATGTTACCTGTTTTTCTTTTTTTTTTTGTTAGATATTATGCTTTTTTTTTTGATATTATGCATTATGGTACGTATGTTACCTGTTTTTCTTTTTTTTGTTAGATATTATGCATTTTTTTTTAGATATTATGTATTATGGTATGTATGTTACCTGTTTTTCTTTTTTTTGTTAGATATTATGCTTTTTTTTTTTTTTAGATATTATGCATTATGGAACGTATGTTACCTGTTTTTCTTTTTTTGTTAGATATTATGCATTGTTTTTCTTTTTTCTTTTTTGTTAGATATTATGCATTATGGTACGTATGTTACCTGTTTCTTTTTTTTGTTAGATATTATGCATTGTTTTTATTTTCTTTTTTGTTAGATATTAAGCATAATGGTACGTATGTTACCTGTTTCTTTTTTTTTGTTAGATATTATGCATTGTTTTTCTTTTTTTTGTTAGATATTATGCATTATGGTATGTATGTTACCTGTTTTTTTTGTTATATATTATGCATTGTTTTTCTTTTCTTTTTTTTTGTTAGATATTATGCATTATGGTACATATGTTACCTGTTTTTCTTTTTTTTTGTTAGATATTATGCATTATGGTATGTATGTTACCTTTTTTTTTTTTTTTTAGATATTATGCATTGTTTTTCTTTTCTTTTTTTTTTTAGATATTATGCATTATGGAACGTATGTTACCTGTTTTTCTTTTTTTGTTAGATATTATGCATTGTTTTTCTTTTTTGTTAGATATTATGCATTATGGTACGTATGTTACCTGTTTCTTTTATTTGTTAGATATTATGCATTGTTTTTCTTTTTTTTTTGTTAGATATTATGCATTGTTTTTATTTTCTTTTTTGTTAGATATTAAGCATTATGGTACGTATGTTACCTGTTTCTTTTTTTTTGTTAGATATTATGCATTGTTTTTCTTTTTTGTTAGATATTATGCATTATGGTACGTATGTTACCTGTTTCTTTTATTTGTTAGATATTATGCATTGTTTTTCTTTTTTTTTTGTTAGATATTATGCATTGTTTTTATTTTCTTTTTTGTTAGATATTAAGCATAATGGTACGTATGTTACCTGTTTCTTTTTTTTTTGTTAGATATTATGCATTGTTTTTCTTTTTTTTTGTTAGATATTATGCATTATGGCATGTATGTTACCTGTTTTTTTTGTTATATATTATGCATTGTTTTTCTTTTCTTTTTTTTTGTTAGATATTATGCATTATGGTACATATGTTACCTGTTTTTCTTTTTTTTTTGTTAGATATTATGCATTATGGTATGTATGTTACCTGTTTTTCTTTTTTTTTAGATATTATGCATTGTTTTTCTTTTCTTTCTTTTTTTTGTTAAATATTATGCATTATGGTATGTATGTTACCTGTTTTCATTTGTGTCAGCTGGCATTAAGCCCATGTATTTACTTTTAGAGGAAACCAAAGGACAATTTTAGGAAAATATGAATGTTACGGAAATAGGGAATGAAGTTGCGGCGCCTATGTGGATAAACTTGCACCGTTTACAGAAATAAAATATTGCTTTAGAAATACTCTCATAATTGTATAATAGAATACTTTCTCTAGGCTAAGTTTAAAAAAAAAGTCATAAAACATGAAATAAAAATTCATCATTTTATGACATTTTTTTTAAATGACATTATAAAATTAAACTTATTTTTTGTAAAACGCCTTTTTATAAAATCATTATCAAAATTGTAAATTTTTTGTTTAGTCTCACACTTAAATGTCGTCCTACATTACAGAAGGCTGTGTTTCCAGCTCAATGCCAATTATACTATGTTCACACAGACACGTTACACTAATTGCTCCGTAAAAACATTAAATGTAATTGAAGAACCGAGCGAGAAGCCCCTCCCCCCTTTAACCTGATTACTCCGGCTTTCACTGGGCCCATTTCAGCTCTGAAACTTTTAACTGGATTGCTATTGATTGCGAGTGTCTAGGCTTCCATCGCTGCGGTTGAAGCGGGTGCGACGGCTTGCCACCGATCAGGAGAAATCCGATTTCTCTGTGCCTTTCGATTGGGTTATTTCGCCCCCGCAGAGATGATTGTAATTATGAGCTGGTCTCCCCAGCAGCGATGAGGTCATGTGCAGAGACAATGACATGGTGCCGAGATGATGGTGGCCTTTCTTGGTCAACGAGCGCTTTCTCTTGCCAAGTGTCATGCGTTCACCCTGTCCTTGAGAGAGACGGTAATGATGCCATCTTGTCTGTCCTGGGTTCAGTCTCTAGGGATCTGAATGCGGAGACGCCTTGGCTTTGAACTGACACTTCGGTGATGGCAACTCAAGGTCCTCCGGCTCGTTAATGGAGGAGAGATAAGCCTGCCTCATTCATTTGCTCTGAATAGGTGAATGGGAGACATCAGTAGTGTCTTGAGATGAGTCTACCTAGTGCTGTCAACATTGCAGGCAAAGGCATCAGTCATTTGGTACAAGGAAAGGTCCCCTTGAAGCTTAAACACCATGTGCTTAAAATAGTTTTGAAAACTGAGTATTTTATCCTAGGGTCAAATTAAAACCCAACGAAACACACATGAAGGGTGACTTTTACATGCACATTTTGTGTTCTGATTTGTCAACACACACTACAAAACTAATTAATAGATTGTCAAAATTAGCATATCCAGTGACTTCCCCCTTTTAGCTAAAGTGGAAAGATATAATTTGCAACTTAAATGTGGAATTGTGTAAATAATTCAGTAGCTAAGCTCCTAGCCCAGGGTCTGTGCGTCTCCACAGGGCTAAATTGGCACAGCGTCAAGAGTGCACCAAAAAGAGAGCGCTTCGTTTATTTTATCTGGTCTCTAGAGCAATGCTATGGAAGCTTGTTTCCGCCACTGAATAAAAATAAATCAATAATAATTGAGATATGAGATATTGCGAGATATAAAGTCAGAATTGTGAGAAAAAAAGTCACAATTGCAAGATATAAAGTTCCAATTCTGAGAAATAAAGTCACAATTGAAGAATTGCGCTTTTTTATCTCACAATTGCGAGTTTACTTATCGCAATTCTGACTTTATAACACAGGGCCTAATTGTGAGTATATCTTAAAATTCTGACATCTTTTCTCAGAATTTGAGATATAAAGTTGCAATTCGGAGTTTTCAGGCCAATTTTAAGGGGAATTGAAAAAAGTCCCCCAGAATAGTTTATATCTCACAATTCTGACTTTATATCTCGCAATTGTGACTTTATATCTCTCAATTCTGACTTTATATCTCACAATTCTGACTTTATATCTCGCAATTCTGACTTTATATCTCGCAATTCTGACTTTATATCTCGCAATTCTGACTTTATATCTCGCAATTCTGACTTTATATCTCGCAATTGTGACTTTATATCTCTCAATTCTGACTTTATATCTCACAATTCTGACTTTATATCTCGCAATTGTGACTTTATATCTCTCAATTCTGACTTTATATCTCACAATTCTGACTTTATATCTCGCAATTCTGACTTTATATCTCGCAATTCTGACTTTATATCTCGCAATTCTGACTTTATATCTCACAATTCTGACTTTATATCTCGCAATTGTGACTTTATATCTCTCAATTCTGACTTTATATCTCACAATTCTGACTTTATATCTCGCAATTCTGACTTTATATCTCGCAATTCTGACTTTATATCTCACAATTCTGACTTTATATCTCGCAATTCTGACTTTATATCTCACAATTCTGACTTTATATCTCGCAATTCTGACTTTATATCTCGCAATTCTGACTTTATATCTCGCAATTCTGACTTTATATCTCTCAATTCTGACTTTATATCTCGCAATTCTGACTTTATATCTCGCAATTCTGACTTTATATCTCGCAATTCTGACTTTATATCTCACAATTCTGACTTTATATCTCGCAATTCTGAGAAATGAAGTCAGAATTGCGAGATGTAAACTCCCAATTGTGAGGGGAAAAAAATAAAAAATAAAGTCGCAATTACCGTTTTTATTTTTCATTCTGTGGCGGAAACAAGCTTTCATACAATGTACGCTGGTGATGATTGATAGATTCAAAGTTTTGAATGAGAGTTTGAAACCAGTGGCAAATATGTTGGTCCTCCTTTCTTCTGAATTGATTTTTGGAATTGTATATTGGTGTTTTGGATGTTCAAATATGTTGTATAAATGTTAATTTGTTTGCTCTAAGGGCTAATCAATGCTAGGTTACTGATATACTGGGTTGTTTTGAGAAGTTCACAGCTGAATTCAGGTATAGTGATGACTGAGGGTACTGAATACACACATTCTCAGAAAACCACACACACTCAACAAACACTTGATATGGTTCCTTCCTACCAGATACGCCAATACGCTCCAGAAAAAGGCTTTATCTCCACCGTACGGCCCTAGGATTACCGCTCAAAATCCTGTCATTCTCTCATTAAAAAGCTGGATCAGAGGATAACTGTCTGATTTGGAGAGAAGAGATGGGACACATAAACCTTCAACACCCCTAGAAGTCAGATTGTTTGATTCATAAAAGAAAGGCTGGGTAATGAGGAAGGATTAGCTAAATGAATTTTAGGTTACCGTATTTGGACACAGGCCATGTCCTAATGGAAGACTGTTTGGAAAACCCAGTGTAACGTGAAGGAGATATAATGATTGGTTCTCCTAGCTGCTTCTTAACAATAAATGTCAGTGTTTTAAGGCTCTGGGGTCTTCTGGACCACTGGATAACGGCTGTCACTCATTGATTTTGCTAGGCAGCCAGTGACTTACCACTCAGATTAATAATTAATTTGGCAGATATTGAAGCACACCCTTGGGGGGCGTTGAGTACGCCCACACCTCCAGCCTCGCACTAACTTGATGGAAGCCGATTGTACTGCGGTGCAAGGATTTACAAGTAATTAATAAAGTTTGCATGGATTTTCAGAAGAAAGAATACGATAATCCTTTTAAAAATGTTTTTTAGTAGGGGAGAAAAATAGTTCTTCACTGTCTAGACGTTAATTGAGCTTGCTTTTTGTCTGAAAACCAGTATGTTTGCTCATTTCTCCTGCCCTTTCATGCTAGGATTTGCTTTTTCTATAGTCTCATCTAAACCTTTACCCACAATTTGAGTTGAATACCGTTGCTCTGCTAAGCTGATGAAACTGCCTGAAAGGTGCATTTATCAGGTTATCATGGGATTTCACCTTTTGTTGATGCAAGTCCAATCCAGTAGGCCATTCAGGGAGATAAATGTTGAGTATGCAGTGAAAGTCATGCGGTGTGCACATTTCTAGTAAAGTGAGCAGATTGGGGGGACATTCATATTTGACCTTCATTGAAATTCCCTTCCTGAGATAATCAAAGAGAGAGCCTTGCTGTGCTATTCATCTTCATGCAACTCAACCCGTCCCGCTCCTTTCCCCAAACTGCATGGACACGTGCATTAAAAGAACGAGAGGGTTGTCGCAGCTTGACACGTGATTAGTAGCGACGTCGCTTTTATGGTACACACATGAACAGACGCATCACTCTGTGTAATTCATGGATGTGTTTCAAATGACACTGGCGTATCTCGACACATGGCCTAGTTCCTTCTTTGCCCTACCTATATATAATCTCCTGTGTCCTTCACCTGCCCTCCTGATATCCCCTTATCCGACTTTTTCTCTCACCATTTCTCAGCCTTCCACTCACCTTTCCTGCCACTCTGTCAGTGTTTTCTAGGGATGCACCGAAACCGAAACACCGAAAGAAATTATGCCAATTAACTAACTAAACTAAAATTAAGGCATTTCAATTGCATAAATTAATGATTAAGTCTAAGTTTAAGAATAAATTAATTGCAAATTATGCAAATATGTATTTAGCACATTACAACAATGCACAGTATAAAATACAATTCAAACTTAAATGTTTAACTTTACGCCACTCATGTACATTAAACAATAATAATGCACAGGCCCACTGGTCTGACGAAAGGTTTTACTTGCGTGCATTTAGGTCAAGTGCATTTTATTTTTTTTCTCTGATGAAGTGCAACTGCTTAAAGATACAACGATATTTTCTCTGTAGGCCTTTAACATAAATGTACATCAAAACAAAGACTGACATAGGCCATGTGTTATCTGCAGAACCTTAACAACAACTAATGTACCAAGAATTACAGATGTGCAGAGTGAATGATATATATTTAAGCAGTAGACTAACCCATTCTACTTCTTGAGGTAAAGTGGCAGAATGAAGTCGAGTACAGAAGCTTCTCTGCTTTATCAATTCAATTAATTTTCAACTTGGGCGTCAGACGCGAATTTGCAACAAACGCGTGAATGCACCGAATAAAATCATTTGCGGCCAATTTGCCAGACGCTCAATTTGTGTCATTCGTGCTGCGCAAAGCACCTCATTTGTCCTGCAGGACCTCTAGACGCGTGTAAACGCATTGACTTAACATTGAAATCATTCGCGTCAGACGCTCTTTTCGCATCATTTGCACAAAACTCCTCATTCGCGCCGCAGAACCGTCTTAACGCGTCTTTACATTGACTTCTTTCGCTCCATTCGCGCCAAGCTCCTCATTCATGCCGCAGAACTGCCTTAACATGTCTTTACATTGACTTCATCCGAAATCATTCACGCCAGACGCTCTATTCACGTCATTCGCGCAAAACTCCTCATTCGCGCCACAGAACCTCTTAAAGTGTCTTTATATTGACTTCATTTGAAATCATTCGCGTCATTCACACAAAATTCCTCATTCGTGCCGCAGAACCGTCTTAAAGTGTTTTTAATTTGACTTCATTCGTGCGAGACGCTCTATTCGCGTCATTCGTGCAAAACTCCTCATTCGCGCCGCAGCACCGTCTTAAAGTGTCTTTACATTTACTTCATATGAAATCATTCACGCAAAACTCCTCATTCGAGCCGTAGAACCGTCTTTACATTGACTTCATTCGCGCGAGACGCTCTATTCGCGTTATTCGTGTAAAACTTCTCATTCGCGCCGCAGAACCGTCTTAACATGTCTTTACATTGACTTCATCCGAAATCATTCACGCCAGACGCTCTATTCACGTCATTCGCGCAAAACTCCTCATTCGCGCCACAGAACCTCTTAAAGTGTCTTTATATTGACTTCATTTGAAATCATTCACGCCAGACGCTCTATTCACGTCATTTGCGCAAAACTCCTCATTCGTGCCGCAGAACCTCTTAAAGTGTCTTTATATTGACTTCATTTGAAATCATTCGCGTCATTCACACAAAATTCCTCATTCGTGCCGCAGAACCGTCTTAAAGTGTTTTTAATTTGACTTCATTCGTGCGAGACGCTCTATTCGCGTCATTCGTGCAAAACTCCTCATTCGCGCCGCAGCACCGTCTTAAAGTGTCTTTACATTTACTTCATATGAAATCATTCACGCAAAACTCCTCATTCGAGCCGTAGAACCGTCTTTACATTGACTTCATTCGCGCGAGACGCTCTATTCGCGTTATTCGTGTAAAACTCCTCATTCGCGCCGCAGCACTGTCTTAAAGTGTCTTTACATTTACTTCATATGAAATCATTCACGCAAAACTCCTCATTCGAGCCGTAGAACCGTCTTTACATTGACTTCATTCGCGCGAGACACTCTATTCGCGTTATTCGTGTAAAACTCCTCATTCGCGCCGCAGAACTGTCTTAAAGTGTCTTTACTTTGACTTCATTCGTGCGAGACACTATTCGCATCATTCGCGCAAAACTCCTCATTCGCGCCGCAGAACCGTCTTAACGCGTCTTTACATTGACTTCTTTCGCTCCATTCGCGCCAAGCTCCTCATTCATGCCGCAGAACTGCCTTAACATGTCTTTACATTGACTTCATCCGAAATCATTCACGCCAGACGCTCTATTCACGTCATTTGCGCAAAACTCCTCATTCGCGCCACAGAACCTCTTAAAGTGTCTTTATATTGACTTCATTTGAAATCATTCACGCCAGACGCTCTATTCACATCATTTGCGCAAAACTCCTCATTCGTGCCGCAGAACCTCTTAAAGTGTCTTTATATTGACTTCATTTGAAATCATTCGCGTCATTCACACAAAATTCCTCATTCGTGCCGCAGAACCGTCTTAAAGTGTTTTTAATTTGACTTCATTCGTGCGAGACGCTCTATTCGCGTCATTCGTGCAAAACTCCTCATTCGCGCCGCAGCACCGTCTTAGTGTCTTTACATTTACTTCATATGAAATCATTCACGCAAAACTCCTCATTCGAGCCGTAGAACCGTCTTTACATTGACTTCATTCGTGCGAGACGCTCTATTCGCGTCATTCGTGCAAAACTCCTCATTCGCGCCGCAGAACCGTCTTAAAGTGTCTTTACTTTGACTTCATTCGAAATCATTCACGCAAAATTCCTCATTCGTGCCGCAGAACCGTCTTAAAGTGTTTTTAATTTGACTTCATTCGTGCGAGACGCTCTATTCGCGTCATTCGTGCAAAACTCCTCATTCGCGCCGCAGCACCGTCTTAAAGTGTCTTTACATTTACTTCATATGAAATCATTCACGCAAAACTCCTCATTCGAGCCGTAGAACCGTCTTTACATTGACTTCATTCGCGCGAGACGCTCTATTCGCGTTATTCGTGTAAAACTCCTCATTCGCGCCGCAGAACCGTCTTAACATGTCTTTACATTGACTTCATCCGAAATCATTCACGCCAGACGCTCTATTCACGTCATTCGCGCAAAACTCCTCATTCGCGCCACAGAACCTCTTAAAGTGTCTTTATATTGACTTCATTTGAAATCATTCACGCCAGACGCTCTATTCACGTCATTTGCGCAAAACTCCTCATTCGTGCCGCAGAACCTCTTAAAGTGTCTTTATATTGACTTCATTTGAAATCATTCGCGTCATTCACACAAAATTCCTCATTCGTGCCGCAGAACCGTCTTAAAGTGTTTTTAATTTGACTTCATTCGTGCGAGACGCTCTATTCGCGTCATTCGTGTAAAACTCCTCATTCGCGCCGCAGCACTGTCTTAAAGTGTCTTTACATTTACTTCATATGAAATCATTCACGCAAAACTCCTCATTCAAGCCGTAGAACCGTCTTTACATTGACTTCATTCGCGCGAGACACTCTATTCGCGTTATTCGTGTAAAACTCCTCATTCGCGCCGCAGAACTGTCTTAAAGTGTCTTTACTTTGACTTCATTCGTGCGAGACACTATTCGCATCATTCGCGCAAAACTCCTCATTCGCGCCGCAGAACCGTCTTAACGCGTCTTTACATTGACTTCTTTCGCTCCATTCGCGCCAAGCTCCTCATTCATGCCGCAGAACTGCCTTAACATGTCTTTACATTGACTTCATCCGAAATCATTCACGCCAGACGCTCTATTCACGTCATTTGCGCAAAACTCCTCATTCGCGCCACAGAACCTCTTAAAGTGTCTTTATATTGACTTCATTTGAAATCATTCACGCCAGACGCTCTATTCACGTCATTTGCGCAAAACTCCTCATTCGTGCCGCAGAACCTCTTAAAGTGTCTTTATATTGACTTCATTTGAAATCATTCGCGTCATTCACACAAAATTCCTCATTCGTGCCGCAGAACCGTCTTAAAGTGTTTTTAATTTGACTTCATTCGTGCGAGACGCTCTATTCGCGTCATTCGTGCAAAACTCCTCATTCGCGCCGCAGCACCGTCTTAAAGTGTCTTTACATTTACTTCATATGAAATCATTCACGCAAAACTCCTCATTCGAGCCGTAGAACCGTCTTTACATTGACTTCATTCGTGCGAGACGCTCTATTCGCGTCATTCGTGCAAAACTCCTCATTCGCGCCGCAGAACCGTCTTAAAGTGTCTTTACTTTGACTTCATTCGAAATCATTCACGCAAAATTCCTCATTCGTGCCGCAGAACCGTCTTAAAGTGTTTTTAATTTGACTTCATTCGTGCGAGACGCTCTATTCGCGTCATTCGTGCAAAACTCCTCATTCGCGCCGCAGCACCGTCTTAAAGTGTCTTTACATTTACTTCATATGAAATCATTCACGCAAAATTCCTCATTCGAGCCGTAGAACCGTCTTTACATTGACTTCATTCGTGCGAGACGCTCTATTCGCGTCATTCGTGCAAAACTCCTCATTCGCGCCGCAGAACCGTCTTAAAGTGTCTTTACTTTGACTTCATTCGAAATCATTCACGCAAAATTCCTCATTCGTGCCGCAGAACCGTCTTAAAGTGTTTTTAATTTGACTTCATTCGTGCGAGACGCTCTATTCGCGTCATTCGTGCAAAACTCCTCATTCGCGCCACAGAACCGTCTTAAAGTGTCTTTACTTTGACTTCATTCGAAATCATTCACGCAAAATTCCTCATTCGTGCCGCAGAACCGTCTTAAAGTGTTTTTAATTTGACTTCATTCGTGCGAGACGCTCTATTCGCGTCATTCGTGCAAAACTCCTCATTCGCGCCGCAGCACCGTCTTAGTGTCTTTACATTTACTTCATATGAAATCATTCACGCAAAACTCCTCATTCGAGCCGTAGAACCGTCTTTACATTGACTTCATTCGTGCGAGACGCTCTATTCGCGTCATTCGTGCAAAACTCCTCATTCGCGCCGCAGAACTGTCTTAAAGTGTCTTTACTTTGACTTCATTCGAAATCATTTAATCGCTCTATTCACGTTTGGTGTGAGCGCACAAATCAGATATACTGAAATGCGTCCACACCGCGGTCCGCAGACATGTTGCTTCAGACAAGCACATGCAGGTCGCGTTTTCCGTTTGCGTCATCACAACATTTCGGCCGTATTGTTTCGGTGATGAAAGGCTTTCGAAAATTTCCGGCTGAAAACCGAAGAAGCGCTTCTGGGCCATTTTTTTTGTCCGAAAATTTTCGAAAGCTTTTCATCACCGAAACAATACGGCCGAAATGTTGTGATGACGCAAACGGAAACCGAAAATTTTCGCCGGCCGAATATTCGGTGCGTCCCCAGTGTTTTCCCATTACTTACCCGAGGACTCACTCTTCACTTTCAGTTTTGTACCTTTTATTAATGTCTCTTTCCTTCTTTTCCCCAACAGTATGCCTCGGCTGGATGTCTGCTGTCCCTGCACCACAGCGAGAAGCCAGAACACGAAGAAGTGTGTGAGTTTCGCCCGTACACCTGCCCATGCCCGGGGGCCTCCTGTAAATGGCAGGGCTCCCTGGAGGCCGTCATGCCACATCTCATGCATGCCCACAAATCCATCACCACCTTACAGGGCGAGGACATTGTCTTCCTGGCCACGGATATCAACCTACCGGGGGCCGTGGACTGGGTCATGATGCAGTCGTGTTTCGGACACCACTTCATGCTGGTTCTGGAGAAGCAGGAGAAATACGAGGGCCACCAGCAGTTCTTTGCCATCGTGCTGCTCATTGGCACGCGAAAGCAAGCGGAGAACTTTGCCTACCGCCTGGAGTTGAACGGCAACCGTAGGCGGCTCACGTGGGAGGCCACGCCGCGCTCCATCCACGACGGTGTAGCGGCGGCCATCATGAACAGTGACTGTCTCGTGTTTGATACCTCTATCGCTCACCTGTTCGCAGACAACGGCAATCTGGGTATTAACGTGACCATCTCCATGTGCTGAGGTGGCAGCGTTAGGCTCTTTCCATCGAGTGCGGATTCGGAAGGCGACGGTTGGGAGACGTATGCATTCGTGTATATTTCTGTTCAAGAGAACGCAGACTTTCCAGATTCAGCTGCAGGTTAGGAGATAAAGAGGGGAGTGTGCCGTCAGGTGAAGAAGTGCAATGGAGATTTTCACCTTCTGATTCCCCGCCGGTAAACTTTCATTGTCTGGAATGTCCGGCCCGGATCTCGACGAGTGGATCTAGCTTCACAGAATCGGGAAGGTTGTAGGCATGAATGTGTAACATTTGCCTCAGAAAACCGATGTGTACAAAACCTGCACTGACTACTTCGGTTTTCCTCTCGGGATATCGAGTGGATCCATGGCAATGTATAGTTGTATAATGGCTTGATGAAACAATATCCGTGGTGGAGATGCAGTGTGTGCATGGTGGAAATAAAATTCACTTGCAAAAATAACCACAGCGCCACCATGTTTGTAAGGCAAGAATCTAACCTCTGTTTTTTTGTTTGTTTGTTTTTTTTTACACTATATCTGTCCTCAATGTTGCAAGATGGAGATAAGTTAATTTGTGGTCATCTGTTAACTTATCCAGAGGAGAGAATTGGTTTGTAATCAACATCATCAGCTCCATGAAATGACAGAACTACAGCCAATCTTTTCAGATGTTCTGTTACCCACGATCTAATAATATTCTCTTAGATATATTTGTACATGATGCTGATTTTTAAATGGATAGTTGACCCACCGATGGTAAATCTGTCAATATTTATTCGCCCTCATGTTGTGTTGTAACACTTTTTGTGGGACACAAAGGCTGAAGTTTAACAGAATATCTGTTCTCTTTCAATACAATGAATGTGGATGGGGACCAAAAAAAAAAACAAAGCACCATACATACATTTAGTCTTCTCGAGCCATACGATCGCATTGGGTGAGGAACGCCTAAAGCTTAAGATCATGCCTTTCACTTTCATTGTATGAAAAAGAGCAGCACATTTAGCTAGACGACGGCTTATGTGTTTCATAGGGTAGAGGAAATCGTACAGATTTCAGATTATTATTTTTTTTTTAAAGAACTATTTCTTTAACATAGGTGTTCCACCTTTGCGTAAATTATCTTGTCACCAATGACTGTATGTAAGCCTGCGCACAATTTTCCCAATGATTAAAGGAGTAGTTCACTTTTCAAAAAACTTTTGCTGATAATTTACTCACCCCCGTGTCATCCAAGATGTCCATGTCTTTCTTTCTTCAGTCGAAAAGAAATTAAGGTTTTTGATGAAAACATTCCAGGATTTTCTCCATATAATGGACTTCAATGGGGTCCAACAGAGAGTTTCAGTGCAAACTGTTCAAAGGGCTTTAAACGATTCCAGATGATGAATAAGGGTCTTATCAAGCGAAACGATCATTAAAAAAATATAAGTAACACAGTTTAAGTTTTATAAGCTCAAATGCTCGCCTTGCTCTGTTCTGTGATGCGCGTTCATGACTCTCCTGTTCGAACTCGTTCATCAAAATGAACAAATCTTTTTCTGTGACTCTCCTGTTTGAACTTATTCATCAAAATGAACAAATCTTTTTTCCGTGACTCTCCTGTTCGAGTCAATTCGTTCATTTCATTCATTGATTCAACCAATTGATTCAACCAAATGACAGGAAAAAGATTTGTTCATTTTAATGAACGAGTTCGAACAGGAGAGTCACAAACGCACGTCACAGAACAGCAGGGTGACCATTTGAGCTATTTATTAATTAAATGAGTGACCGTTTCGCTTGATAAGACCCTTATTCATCGTCTGGAATCGTTTAAAGCCCTTTGAACAGTTTGCACTGAAACTGTCTTTTGGACCCCATTGAAGTCCATTATATGGAGAAAATCCTGGAATGTTTTCATCAAAAACCTTCATTTCTTTTCGACTGAAGAAAGAAAGACATGGAGATCTTGGATGACACGGGGGTGAGTAAATTATCAGGGGGGGGGGTGAACTACTCCTTTAAGTGTCCGATTCTGACTGGTTTTGTTGTCTTTGTAGTTTTTCTTTCTATATATTGAAGGTAATCTGTAAGATTGAGGAACGCTTTTGTAAATATATAAACAACTTTAGTTTTGTTGATATTTGTTGTTCTTGTTGAGTCTAAAATTTCAAATGATTGTTTTAGTCTAGATTCTGAGCGATTCCTCACTCTCCCCTTGAGAATGGACCCACAATGCCTTACTTGTATACAAACGTAGTCTTTTCTGGAGTCTGCCTTCTTCTGGGACTCCAGTGCGACGGGGTCAGGTCACTGTGCTCCAAACCTCCAGTGTCTTGAAAGAGACTTTTACACAATTTACAAAGTGGCATTATGTGTGTTCACAGAAAGCATTTCATTTACACTGTTCGACTATATGGACCCTCTTATCAAATACCTCTGAAGACTTTGGAGACGTGTGTGTGTGTGTGTGTGTGTGCGTGTGTGTGCGTGTGCGCGAGAGCATCGAGATCCCTGAATGTGGTCGGTCTGTGACGAGATCCCAAGTTTGATGCACAACTTCACATCCTCAGCTCCTATTTCATTCTCTCTGGAAAATAATAATTTAAAAAAATGTACATTAAATGTTTTATAAATCTGTTCTAGAGCAAATGTATTCTGTTTTGTTGATGAATTCATGCATTTATAGACCACATGTGATGAAAGCGTCTCCGGACAGACTCTCGTCCTCATGGTTGTGCTCTCCACATGCAGTCGTCATGGCAACTAAATATGCTAATGAGGAATCGAGCCCATTCATTCCAAGTAGAAAATTCTTGTACATTGTTTTTGTTTGTTTTTTAATTCTCTTAGTCTGACGCATTTAGTAGATCTGTAAATCTGTCAAGGTATCTACGGGACATCACCTTTAAATGATGCTGTTAAACCAAATGGAGGGTGAGTAGCTCTTCCATCATTTTAAGTTCTGTATAAAACAGTAAATGTGAGTTGATCAGGATGGAGTACGTGCATGTGGACGGCAAGCCCTCAGTCTGGGTGATGTGACTACAAAAACAATAGTAATGGGAAAAATAGCCTCATAGGTTTGGATTATCAAGTAATGCACAGATCTATCAGTGCTCTTAATTCCAGCTTGTTGTAGCGAAACATACCATGTCAAAATAGACCACAAGCCATCTGTCTATCTCCCACAGCATTCACACCGAGGTGAACCTAAAACAGAATAAATGCATTTTAATGAAGCCAGCGGGTGCCATGCCTCGCAATCAAGCCATCATGATCAATATTGAGCAGCACATCCTAATGAACTGGCGAATAAACAACTTCCCATCAGGCACTAGAATATACTGGATGAAATTTGCTTTTTCCCATTTCCTATGCCAACCAGTGAGACAAACCCTCGTTATTTTAAAATGCATTCATCGAGGAAAAACAATATTGAATGGATAAATGTAAGGTTAAAGTTGACATGTATTGTAGTACATCCAAATGAAACGGGTTATCGTAAAATAAATAGTTGGGCCGGGACTTTTGTTCTATGGATATATCAGTTGATGATTGGATTAGAGGCATTACTGTCGCATTACTACAACAGTTACTGCAATATATTAGACTCGCTTTGCCAACAAAATCTACACCGTAAAAAAATGATAATGATCAATAAGTTATGACGTGTTTTTCCAATACTTTAACTCACCAAAAGACTCAAAAACAAACTCAAATTTAATGTAATTTAAGTGTAAATGAATTGATTGTCCTTAAAATTGTAAGGCAGAACCTTTTTTAGTGCGCTTTTATTTTGCTTTCCACCACGAATGGTGTTTCTGCAGAAACCTAATGTTTGCTCTTGACCTGTTTAATTATATAATGTTACATTGATAAAGACTGATGTGAACATTCTTATGCTGAATAATTCACATAATTATAGTTTGTGAAATACGGGCTAAAAATGTTAATATTAAGGCCACTTACGACAGCAAACGAGCGCTAAATCCAAAGCCCCGGCTGCTTCTTTATTGATAACCGGTTCAGTCCGGGGTCTGCGATGTACTCGAGGGAGAGCATGAAAAGAGGGACATCTTACGAAAGTGACCGTACAAACAAACATTTGACCTTTAACCTTGAGTATTGACTTGAGTCTTTAGTGTCTGTGACAGATCAAGACTAATGGGGTCACATCTGCAAGACTCCTGATTGGCCAATTATTGGATTATTCATATTTGACTTGAATTGAACAGTAGCTAATGATATTACGTATAAGGGCAATTTTAATCATTTGCAGTATAAACGGTTGCGCCAACTGGCGTTTTGCTACCGAAATCAATTATTTTGGACATAAAAATGGTAATTTTTATCATTAGACAAGCTAGACGAATTCACCACGACAAACCACATTCACAACTCTGTTTATTACACACACATTCAGTGTGTTTATGTTTGTGTAGTTGTGTTGCTCGATTATTGAATATGTTGATGTGGCAATAGCGATCATTTGAAATATTAGTGATGACATGCGGTTTCCTGTTGAACAGGTATGAGTGGATAATGTGCAAACCTGCTTGGTCTGATATAGATATATCTTTTTTTTTTTTTTTACTTCACGCTCTTAACTAAATGTCTTTTAATAGTTTTACAACTGAATCCATAATGATTGGTGTAGTTTGATTGCATCATCTTGATTTTAGAGTATTCAGTTGACACTGTTCATCAAGACATTTTTGGCTTTTGTACCATTTAAACTCAAATAAAGATTATTTATTTGTCAAACAAACGTGTTTGGGGTAATGCATTACAAGTAACTCGAGTTATGTAATCAGATTACTTTTTTAAAGTAACTAGTAAAGTAAAACCTAGTATCTGTATACATGGCGAATAAAGTTGAATTGAATTGACTCACGAGTTGAGTATTGGCACTAAATCTGCACAGATTTGTCTTACACGAACTTCCCCAGCAAACGTAATCGAGTGCCGAAGTTGCGACGTCACTCTGTAGGCCATAACGCGGAAGTGAGTTAGCCTTTTAGCATTACGGTACCCTCGCTCTAAAGCCTATGGGATTTTTGAATGCGTTTTTGCTAAATCGGCTGAAATAAGGTCTGTGGTGAACAAAGCCTCTAAATATTTTCACGTTTTGATCTATGGCACAGAACACAGTAATAACCTGCTTGTGTTTTTTTAAAACTTTATTGAGTCTGCTTGTGTTTTTAAAAAACTTTATTTAGGCTTCGAAATGTATACATTTTGGATTAACTTGTAAAGATTATCTTGATAGACAAAACGTGTAAGGGTCACAACTCTTTGTTAAACACAGATCTTATTTTTTTGCGATTTTCCAAATGTCTGCTTTTCGACTGAGGGAACCCATGCGCCGCTAGCTTCCGAGTTGTCCTACAAAGTGACGTCATCACTTCGATTGGACAGCGTTACCCGCAACAGTTCACGTAATTTTAATAAAGTAACTTAACAAAAATAAGGGAGTAATACACAATATTGTAACTACTTATAATAATATAATATTGTAATTACTTTTAAATGTGACTTTCCCCAAAACTGTAAATGAGTATTATTGTGTGATATCAGGTGGCCATTATACAGTTAATTACTCCAGACAGATGTTTAATAAAAAAAAAAAAGATTTATTTACATTTTCAAATTACACACACAAAAACACAAAATTAGTATAAATCAATCCCAGCTCAATCTCGGCTGTGTTCTCTTTCACGACTGTGATCTCTGTGTTTGGCAAACCCTCGGCGGTCTCGCTCCCTTCGGTCTCGCTCTCGTTCCTCATATCTCCCTCTTCCTCTGGCGTCTTCGTGTCTCATGCCCTCTCTGTTCCTCTCTCTGAATCTGTCCTCGTCCTCTCGGGGATCCGGTCCGGCTCTGTCCCTCCTGGTCCCGGCCTGTGTTTTCCCAGCGTACTTCTCGTACGCCGCGTCCTCCTTCTCCTTCTTCACTCGGACAGGGAAAGACGCTGACGTCTCACGTTTCTCTTCCTTCAGCCCCCTTTTCTTCTCTTTCTTTTCCTTCTTCTTTTTCTTCTTCTCCTTTTTATCTGAGGTTTGACAACATGAGCCAATCCGTTATTAAATTAATAAATACGTGAACTTGTTAAATATATATAAAAAAGCTATATTTCCTTCACTGAACCGAGTCCGCCTCTGCTCACCTTTTTTGGGCTTTTTCACAGGTACGGCATCCTCTTCCTCAGACTCGCTCTCTGAAGGCTGGGGCATGCTGGGAGCGCATCCCTCCTCTCGCAAACGTTTGGTGACATCATCGATGTCGTCTGTGTCCTTTGGTGGACGGTAGTTTGCGACATGGTCCACGCGTATGGTTCGACCCTTAATCTGTAGAGCAGAAAAACAATTCAAAAAGATCAAATTCATGACGTCAAAAATGTAAATATATATATATATGTGTGTATATAGGCCCTGATAACTAATGAAGAAAAACAAAATAATATCAAATTAAATATATAAACAATAATACATTTCAATTATATTATAAACTATATTAAATAAAATATAATAATTTAGCCTTTTTATAGCAATATGGTTTGTAAGGAAAAACTAAAAATATAAAATTAAATATATAAATATTAATTAAATAATACATTTAAATTATATTAAATGAAATTATTTTGCATTTTTATAACAAGATTGTTTGTTAAGGTTGCAAAATGTCATGTGCGACTCCCCAAAATGTAATATGCACGATATTGTAAAAAAACCAAAAACCTTTATTTCTAAAAATTAGATTTTTTACGATTTTTTTAAAAAGCGCGGATACTAATGATGTCACTGATCCACAACTAGGCTAGCATTTACCAATTGAAGAGTTCAGATGCAAAAGCCTCTAAATGCCATTTGAAATTTTCTTCTTTAATGATGATTTTTATCAAACTTGTATATTTAAGTTCAGTAATTTCACTTAAATAACAATTAATAGGTAATTATCATTGAAATCACTGAACTTAAATATACAAGCTTGATAAAAATGATCATTCTAGAAGAAAATTTCAAATGGCACTTAGAGGCTTTTGCATCTAAACTCTTCAATTCTATATATAAATAGTTTATATAAATCACAACAGATATATTCCAGTAGTAACTGGAACAGCCGTTCACCTTGATTCCATTAAAGTTATCGACGGCCAGAACGGTGCTCCGCTGGTCCTCATAGCACAGGAAGCAGAACCCTTTAGACTTGCCCGTCTTCTTATCTCGCACCAGGTTGATGTTGGCGATCTCTCCGTACCTGGCACACACACACACACACACACAGAGGAGGATTACACTTCACTAACAAGAGATAATACAGAAGCACTGCAGGATGGTGTGTGTGATGTGTTTACGACTTACTGAGAGAACACACAGATGATGTCTCCTTCCGTCAGATCATATGGAAATCCACCTGCAGATCACAACATATTTACCTCAAAGAAATGATCAGGAAATACAGGTCAAGTATTATGCAATTCTTGAAATGGTTCTCTTTAATCTGGCAAATGAATGCGAGTAATTAATATGAATTAAAGGTCCAATCAGAGTGTGATCAGAAGAACACGTTTGCTGAAACTGGTGAACGCTGCCACCATCTGGCACATCCTGAGAGCATTTCATTTAAATATACAACTTGTACTGTGAAACATTTAAATTATAAATATGCATAAAATTTTATTTAGAACATTTTTAGTTTTTGTGTTGCGTTAATGTTATTATACTCAATAAAGTAGTGTGCTGTTAGAAGTATTATTTATTTTAATATTTTTATGCATTTTATTCAAATGATTTATTTAGTACAACACTTTTTTTACACTGTCTTTCTTATTTTATTATTTTTTGTGATTTATTTAAATTACTTATTTATTTAGAATGATAGTTATTTATTTAATAGAATGATAGATCTAAATCAACGTATTATTATTATTTTATTATATATATATTAAACCTTTCCCTGGACCCGTCCTGGTCTAGGTACACACACCCAGCTCTGTTTCCGCACACTGTCAGTGTTATAATCTAATAGTCTAATATATCTAACTAGTCACTTACCGATGAAGACCCAGGCGCTGTCCTTATAGACCGAATGCCAGGACACACTGTCTTTGACACCCAGTTCAGCCTCTCTTTCATTCAGTTCATTGATGAGTTTCACTTTGGTGAGTGGACTGAACACAGATAATCAACATACATTTGCATTAGATCTTATTTAGTACAACTAAACATGCATTCTCTCTAATGATGTTTATTATTATGCTGTTGTGGTCTGTGCATGAAGATACCAGAATCACTAATAATTCTTCCATTAAGATGACATTTCACTACGAAACAATTAACTCCGGCTTTAATATCAACTGTATTCGAACATTTTATCCCAAATTTCCAATATGATGGTAATAATACAGTATCCTATAATTATATAATAACTGTCACGCTTTATGCAGAAAGAGTGGTGGTTTTATGTTTTCATTTTCTTGTTATATGTCCTATAAATTATTCAAAAAGAATAAATAAATCGAATTCGAAGTATAAAAGTAGTTTCATGTTTTACCAGATGAATATTTAGCTTTAGCTAATGCTACAAACACTGAGGCTAGGTGTTTAGCGCTCACCTTTAGCGACATTTCCTTTTCCATTACTGAGGGATCTAGTAACTGTATAGACTAATAAAAGCATATATCAACAAAAGTAAGGGAGATATTACATTTGTAAGCATACATTACTTACTTCATAGTGACGAGCCGGAGTCACTCCGGAAGGATTTAGTTCCACTAGCGTTGTGAACGTGGTGCTATTTTTTCCGGGTTGTTGAAAAGGATTGTGGGATATGTAGTTAACTGACTGTTAAACTCAGATTTCTCCGTTAATTGTGTGTTTGTAGCTGAAAGTGTATTTCTCATATTTTGTAACGAGTTTTAGCCAACAGCTGCAGAACCAATGAACACCATGAAGCGTACACTGATAGTTTTATTGGCAGAATAAAAAAAAGCGTAACACACGTTTACATAAGCTACATGTATAGCCTATAAAAAAATTAGTTCAAAAATAAATGGTCTACGATAAAATAAATGTAATGGTAACATTTAAATAAAAGTAGAAATAACATTGAAATAGCCTAAGTCAATCTCTCCTATAATTTTAGTCAAAAAATAATTCATTTATTACACTTATTCTAACAATAATGTCACTGTTTACACTTGACAATTTATGCACAGTTTTTGCACAGTTTTGAATTTGTCTTCCAAGTAGAGGTTGGCCTTTTTGAAACTTTTGATGCCAAAACCCCATTCTTGTGGAGGACGATATTTTTATGTAGCCCCATTATTCTAGCGGGGAAAAAAAAAATAATTGTGAAAAATAAATGTCACAACATGTTTTGGTCAATATTAAATGAACTCCTTGAATTTTGTCATTGTACTGAACTCAAAGCATAAGCATTGAAATATCATCTTCTTTAGCAAGTGTACACACTGCTACAAAGTACATAAACATTCGTATAATTTATATAATAATAGTTCATTGTACGTATTTTTACTTTTAACCAGACTTCCTTTCCCATACCTTTTTTCTATATCACCAAACAAAGTGCTATGGTTATATTTTCAATGTAATGTGTTCATTGCAAGCAGACATGTTAAGCAAATAAAGTCTGTTTTATTTCGACAAATACTCTGGTCTCCACATCCATTAACAAAGCCATTAACGACGAAGCAAGACCTTTTACAGTTTCCTATGACCAAAGGACTAAAAGGACATTCCCACTCTATCGGCAATCTATAGTTCAGGAATCGTGACCGACCATCCAACACTATCTCACGACCAATTCGTACGAATTCGACGCATGATTCGTACGATTTGTCTAAACC
This sequence comes from Pimephales promelas, assembly GCF_988280905.1. Classification (NCBI taxonomy): domain Eukaryota; kingdom Metazoa; phylum Chordata; class Actinopteri; order Cypriniformes; family Leuciscidae; genus Pimephales; species Pimephales promelas. Next base: position 31,999,811 of record NC_142787.1, read on the forward strand.
CACGTGATGGTTAGGTTTAGGGGCGGGGTAAGGGGTAGGTCATTCGTACGAATTCATACGAATTGGCCAATTCGTAAAACATGCACAATTTAGCAAATTCGTATGAGTGAGGTCGTGTTACGAATTAGCCACTTTTTAATCATTCGTCGAATTCGTACGACTTGGTCGTGAGATGGGGTTGGACCATCTTGTCCTGAAACGCCACAGACTGAGTGACAGTCGGATGCTCTGTGGGGTATCCGTCCGCCGTCTCGGAGTGTTTTACACAACACAACACGACTTTAACACGGACGAAGAGCGCGCAGATCTTGTTCCTCACCTCTCGCTGCCAGCAGGCGTACACCAGGGGATTTATGAGGGAGTTCGAGAGTCCCAGCAGCCACAGATGGTTCTCCAGAAAGTGATAAAGCTTACAGTTTGGACACGACACCTGCACAACACTGACCACAAAAAAGGGGCACCAGCAGAGAGTGAAGCAGCCGACCAGCATCGCCACAGTGCGCAGGGCTTTCACGTGACCCCAGTAGCGGCCGGATCGCTGGGCGCAGATGCGCTTCTGGTGGCCGCAGGCGATCTTTAGGATGTCCATGTAGAAATAGATGAAGACCGAGAGTAGTGGGAAGAAAAACAGGCAGAAGACCACGATGATGCTCCTAGGCTCGATGACGGAGAAGAACGTGCAGACCTTGTGGTAGTTTTTGCTCTGCATTGCTTTCAAAAAGCTGGGCAAAAACCCCACGAACGTTGAGACGAGCCAGACCAGAACCAGAGCCCCGGCGATCATCTTCTCGTTCATGAGCTGCGAATAGCGCAGGGGCAGCTTGATAGCGACGTAGCGGTCCAGTGAGATCAAGAACATGGTCAGGATGGAGGCCGCGGTGGGCGCGAGGACGAAGGTCATGCGCAACAAACAGATGCCCTTGTCCATGGAGGCCGTCTTTCCCCCCAGAGCATCCGTGGCGATGCCGGTGATGGCCAGGCCTACCAGGATGTCCGCAATGGAGAGGTTTAAAACAAAACACCAACTCTGGTAGCCCCTTTTGCGGATGAGCGAGATCAGGGCGATGGCGACGAGAAGGTTGGTAGAGATGATCAACACGGATCCGACACTGAGCATGTAGCCCATGGTCAACACTACGGTTTCTTTGATGCCAGGGGTTGTGTTGAGTTCAGGACTGGCTGATGTCCCCCTATAGTTCTCCTGAGACGCGTTGAAAGCGATCATTGTTGAATTAAATGGCTAAACATACCAAGATATCGATGCTTTTCAAGAGGAGGAAATGGAGATTTTTCTCTGCTCCCATTGGGAAAAGCCAAACGTTGTCCGACCCTTGTTCTGTCTGGCCGTCATCCAGGTCCCATAAGAGCATGCTTCCTTCTGAGCGGATAAATCCGTGAGCATTCGATTATGATGAAGCTGACCTTGCTGAAGTACAAAGACAAAGCTGATCTACTGATGAAGTCTTTATCCTTGGCTTTTCATTGAGGAGAAATCTCAGGATGCTGGTCGATTTCCAGATGTTTTTGCAAACGAAAAGCAGAACTCCAATAAATTAAACAGAAAACATATTCCGACTGAGGATTTCAAGTGAGTGTTGAGTTAGATGCCTCTCGGTCAGCACGAGGGATCAGTCTTACTCTGAACAAACAGAAAGGGGGAAGAGAAACTGATGAACATGGGTTTGGAGAGTGGGTGGACACTGTGATTAATCATGAGTGAACCAACTCTGAACAAACAGAGTCGCTCATGGGTGAGTAAACCTTTACCCTATCCAAACCATTTGACATTTTATCATTTTATCATTTTATCAAACCAATATGGATATACTTTGGGTTGCATTGATTCCACAATAATGCACTTCAACTTTCCTCTCGAAGTCATGTGAATGAGTCAAAGCCCTCGAGTACAATGGGCTTCGAATCACACAAAATCTGCACACAGGAAAGATCTGTTTATGACACTGCTGCACAATACAGCCTGACTCCCACCGGCCAACAATGTGGTGATGTTATTCATCCCTACTAGACTTTTCACTGCTATTGAACGTGGATTTAGGTCAGCAGTTGTTGCTCGGCCCACAGAAAGCTCTTGGATGCAGCGGTGTGTCTATCCCTCGCCGTTCGCCTTGAGGAGGACACACAACGTCTTGGGCTCTTTGAAAGGAATACTGAATATCCTTCAGGTCGTTCAGAGCTTCGGGAAGATGTCTTTAAAGCGGAGACTGCTTTCCATGATGTTGTGCTGTGCGTATTGCGTGGCGTCACTCTTTTGCCTGAACCCGGACAGAAACAACAGCGTCTCGAATGGTGCCCGGTGAGTTTAACATACATCTAATCTTCATTTTCAAGCAATTAAAGGGATAGTTTGTGCAAAATTAAGAAAGCTATGGACGCTTGTTTCCGCCACAGAATGAAAAATAACAAAGGTAATTGCGACTTTTTATCTCACAATTCAGACTTTTTTTTTCTCACAATTGCAAGTTTACATCTTGCAATTCTGACATTATATATCACAATTGCGAGATATAAAGTCAGAATTGTCCGATTTAAACTGTTCTGAGGGAGGAAAAAGTATTTTTTTTACCCTTAGAATTGGCCTGATAAGTCGCAATTGCGAGTTTATATCTCACAATTCTGAGAAAAGATGTCAGAATTTCAACATAAACTTGCAATTATGTGTTACAAAGTCAGAATTGTGAGATAAAAAACGCACTTCTGTCTTTATATCTCGCAATTCTGACTTTATATCTCGCAATTCTGACTTTATATCTCGCAATTCTGACTTTATATCTCACAATTCTGACTTTATATCTCGCAATTCTGACTTTATATCTCGCAATTCTGACTTTATATCTCACAATTCTGACTTTATATCTCACAATTCTGACTTTATATCTCACAATTCTGACTTTATATCTCGCACTTCTGTCTTTATATCTCGCAATTCTGACTTTATATCTCGCAATTCTGACTTTATATCTCGCAATTCTGACTTTATATCTCGCAATTCTGACTTTATATCTCGCAATTCTGACTTTATATCTCGCAATTCTGACTTTATATCTCACAATTCTGACTTTATATCTCGCAATTCTGACTTTATATCTCGCAATTCTGACTTTATATCTCGCAATTCTGACTTTATATCTCGCAATTCTGACTTTATATCTCGCAATTCTGACTTTATATCTCGCAATTCTGACTTTATATCTCACAATTCTGACTTTATATCTCGCAATTCTGACTTTATATCTCTCAATTCTGACTTTATATCTCTCAATTCTGACTTTATATCTCGCAATTCTGACTTTATATCTCGCACTTCTGTCTTTATATCTCGCAATTCTGACTTTATATCTCGCAATTCTGACTTTATATCTCACAATTCTGACTTTATATCACGCAATTCTGACTTTATATCTCGCAATTCTGACTTTATATCTCGCAATTCTGACTTTATATCTCGCAATTCTGACTTTATATCTCGCAATTCTGACTTTATATCTCGCAATTCTGACTTTATATCTCGCAATTCTGACTTTATATCTCGCAATTCTGACTTTATATCTCGCAATTCTGACTTTATATCTCGCAATTCTGACTTTATATCTCGCAATTCTGACTTTATATCTCGCAATTCTGACTTTATATCTCGCAATTCTGACTTTATATCTCGCAATTCTGACTTTATATCACGCAATTCTGACTTTATATCTCGCAATTCTGACTTTATATCTCGCAATTCTGACTTTATATCTCGCAATTCTGACTTTATATCTCGCAATTCTGACTTTATATCTCGCAATTCTGACTTTATATCTCGCAATTCTGACTTTATATCTCGCAATTCTGACTTTATATCACGCAATTCTGACTTTATATCACTCAATTCTGACTTTATATCTCACAATTCTGACTTTATATCTCGCAATTCTGACTTTATATCTCGCAATTCTGACTTTATATCTCACAATTCTGACTTTATATCTCGCAATTCTGACTTTATATCTCGCACTTCTGTCTTTATATCTCGCAATTCTGACTTTATATCTCGCAATTCTGACTTTATATCTCGCAATTCTGACTTTATATCGCAATTCTGACTTTATATCTCGCAATTCTGACTTTATATCTCGCAATTCTGACTTTATATCACGCAATTCAGACTTCATATCTCGCAATTCTGACTTTATATGTCACAATTCTGACTTTATATCTCGCAATTCTGACTTTATATCTCGCAATTCTGACTTTATATCTCACAATTCTGACTTTATATCTCACAATTCTGACTTTATATCGCAATTCTGACTTTATATCTCGCAATTCTGACTTTATATCTCGCAATTCTGACTATCTCACAATTCTGACTTTATATCTCGCAATTCTGACTTTATATCTCGCAATTCTGACTATCTCACAATTCTGACTTTATATCTCGCAATTCTGACTTTATATCTCACAATTCTGACTTTATATCTCACAATTCTAACTTTATATCTCACAATTCTAACTTTATATCTCTCAATTCTGACTTTATATCACGCAATTCTAACTTTATATCTCTCAATTCTGACTTTATATCACGCAATTCTGACTTTATATCTCTCAATTCTGACTTTATATCTCGCAATTCTGACTTTATATCTCGCAATTCTGACTTTATATCACGCAATTCTGATTTTATATCTCACAATTCTGACTTTATAACATGCAATTGTGACTTTATATATTGCAATTGTGAAATAAAATCGCGCAATTGTCGCAATTATTTAAAAAAAAAAAATTATTCAGTGGTGGAAACCAAGCTTCCATTGAAAACTGCTTGTGTCCAAACATTGAAAGAATTTTAGTGTATAGGCATTTTTCAAAATCAATCAATCAATCAATCAATCAAAACTTTATTACAGACTCAAAGTCCATTTTTTAAAAAAAAAGAAAGAGAAAAAAAAAAAAAAAAAAACACAATCCATACAATCAAAAGATCTTCTTTTGTGTTCAATACGTTTGTAGCGACTTGAGAGCGATCAGCCCATACGAAACCTTTAAGGAACCTTTAAGGGATAAGATTATTGACTACATTGAGTACAAATATAGGCCAAATAAACACTTTTCTGTCAGTATAGGTCAAGTATACTCAAGTGCAATTTAAAGTGTATTTCTGAGAAGTACATTACAAGTAGACTGAAAGTATACTTTCTTATTTTTAGTTTAAAGGAAGTATGCAAATAGCAATAAGGGAGCGTTGACCACATTTTTCTTTTTGAAATGGAGAATCATCCCTGGAGTGAATCATGTGCATGACTAAGTTCATCACTTCTGTGTGTGTGTTGCAGGAATCTGGTGTCAGTTGTTCAGCATCTGTACCAGCGTGTGATGAGGTTCCTGCGCACCACTCTCTGACATCACAACTCAAGGTCAAAGGTGAAACCACAGCTGGAGTCTACGGACACTTATCATGAGATCAGCATTACTGACATAAAACTGTGGACATTTGAGCGTGAGAAAGATATTTCCCAACATCATTAAAAGGCTCCTTTTGCGATGAGATTGTTTGTTCAAATCTATGATATATACAGAAGGATTAAAAAGCCATAAGAGAGTTTTAAAATGGATGGAAATTACACTTTATGCGATCTCTTTGCAGGTTGGGGTGTTCATTGTGAATGATGATGCTGGGAGCGTAGTCCTCTTAAAGATGGACACATTTAGTTTGCATTATAACATGCGATCTGTATAACCTTAGAGCAAATGGACAGACAATACAGAGAGAGTCAGAAGGTGATTCTTTGATTAAACAAAGAGACGTTAATGGAAAGAAACTGTTTACATACTAGTTATTGTGTGGTGTGATTGAGGAGTTCACAGTTTTCAAATGATAACATTTGCCAGGCTGCTTTTCACAATACATTTTTATTTTTGTATTTTTTTTTACATTCTATTTTATGGGGAAAAAACAGACCTTTTATTACCGTTGAGTGATAAAAAAAAATGTGTAAAGATGAAAATTAAATAAACTTGCTAAATAATCTTTACAATTTTTGATCTCTGAATTTTATTTTATTTTTGGTAATCTAATCTGTATATATCTGATATATCTTTCTTTTCTTTTTATTTTCTCTTTTTTGGAATTTCTATTGTAGTATTGTGAAGCATGTGATGTCTGATGTAATATGGACAAGCTGTACGTGCTATTTGTGGATTTAAAAAAAAAAAGCATTAAAAACCCCAATTTATTTATTTAGCGTCCCCCTGATGGAAAAAAGTAAAATAAATAAATAAATAAATAAAAAACATTGCTCCCCTTGACGGACAGGGTGACATTGAAATGTAGAAGGGGCGGAGTCCAGTGTCTTTCAAACTTCCGGGCGGGAACTTCCGGTTGCGGTGAGTTGTTCCTGCTAGAGAGACATGATTGTAAACTAAGAGCCGTAGGTGCGCTCCTGGAGTTTGACTGCGAAAAGTCCTACAATCCTACATGTGGTCGAGACGATGGAGTCAAAAATAAAATAACAAAGCTGACTGAACCACCAAGCCTCAGGTACGTGAGCTCGCGAAGCGATATTGAATGTCGCCATTACTCAGTTTTGTACTTAATAACGCAGGGAGTGTTTCTGCGTAACGTTACCTGGCTAAATAACAGTTACAAGCCGTTAGATGTGCGAACCAAAGCATTGCGGTCTTTCACACTACGCCAACGCCATAGAACCACTTTATTTATATTGGTGAGTTTGGTCGCGTTCTGTTTCTCTTTTTAATTGGCTATGATAACCTAAAAAGTTCAATGTTACACGGTTTGAGGAGAAAATAGGCGAGAGCCGTTGCTTGCTGTCACTCAACTTCCTTGGCGACGGAAGTAGGTGGAACTCCAGATCAGTCCTACCAATGAGGTTCGCAGATCAAATGACTGACAGACTCTACAACCAATAGAATTTCCGTAAATGTCCTATGGCGCTTGTAATGATTCTTTAATGCGGTTCGTCGTATTCCGGTGCACATTTGTCTGCATATGGGAAGACTGGCTGTGACACAGACGGATAGCGCTATGTTGTACAGTGTGAGATTAAAACAGCTGGTTTGCTCATATTTTGGGTTTCTGCTGTTTTTAGTAGGACTCCATCAAGCCGAGGGCGCCGCTACAGAAATGGCAAACCTGAACTGGAAGCCGTTCGTCTATGGAGGAATGGCCTCAATTGTCGCAGAATTCGGTGAGTCTGTGTTGTGCACCTGCTGTTTTTATCAGCTATAAAAGATCACTTCTTCATTTAAGTTTGCATAGGGTATTTGTATTTGTTTCATGTTCATATGAAAGTGATAGAATGCATATTCATATTTGAGAGAATATAGATAGATATGTTATTATTTTTTGTTTACGTGTCTAATAGCTGATATAAAGAAACGAGTTTCTTTCTACATTTTGACACGAACACGTAAATAATAATTAGTTTAGGCTAACCCTTTCCACAATAAAAGATGCATTAGAATTTTTTTTTTATTATTATCATTACTATAGTTGTTATATTAGTATAACATTATAATTGTGAATCTGTCACATAATTATTATTATTAGTATTCATTACTTCTATTAGTTTCTGTTCTTAATATACTATAATAACTAATCAAAGTAATTACCTTTAAAATCGCAATTGCCGTGTTTGTATGTTGTAGGGATTAAATAATGAGTTTTGATTGTTCGTGGAAGAACGATGTTCAAAAACAATTGCAGAACATGAAAAACAACATTCCAAACCACACAAAGAGAATGAACTGTTTGAAATAGGGTGGTACTATAGATAAAGTACTACTATACAAATAAAATATGACTTCTAGAATGAAATGTAACCCATAGTTGAACCTTGCAGGCACGTTTCCTATTGATCTCACCAAAACGCGGCTCCAGGTTCAAGGGCAGACGCACTGCATGGAGGTCCGATATCGAGGGATGTTCCACGCTTTATTCAGGATCGGAAGGGAAGAAGGCGTCCGGGCGTTGTATTCGGGGTGAGTTTGAATCATTTAAATAGACTTTAGCATCAGTGTTATAGTGTTTTACTGTGTAATTTCTGAAGATCAGAGTTGTGTTCCCTTATAAAGGTTTATATGTAACCCGTTCAGTGGGTTTTAAATACAGCTGATAGCAGTAATAAACTCTAAATATAGATGATATTTAATTCACGACTCACGAGGTCTGTAGCGGAGCTGAGTCGAGTGAAACTGGCCCTCTTCTTTGGCATGCACAGACTGCAGTCGTTCCAGTACACTTGGTCATTTTATCTGTGGGTCACAGAGAGCATCTTGTTTTTTAAACCATCATCATCTCGTATTAATCTGCCATTTCTTTTCCTGGCCTGGAGCTTATGGTTAGGATATTACACTGTTATTAACCCTTAATGACCTGCCACAGAACAATTCCACCAGAGTATATCTTTCTATTTTTTACATGCTGTGCTGTCATTCCTTTGAGCATTTTCATACGCCATACATCAAAATAATAATAATAATAATAATAATTCGTTACATTTATATAGCGCTTTTCTGGACACTCAAAGCGCTTCCCTTATAATCCTTACTCTCCCAATTTGAAGGCAATGTTTGTTAGAAATCAATAGTAACTAGATAAATATCAAATAAACAAAAATATATTTGTATTTTATTCAATACAAAAAATGGATAAATGTCAACCTCAAACATGTCAATGTGAAAAATGTGCATAAAACAGTTTAAAACTGTACAGAATTGATTTGAGCCTATTTATGTTGGCCTGCTGAATGTTAAATTGATCCAATCATTGTTCAATAGAAATTGTTTGATGATTGATGCAGCAATAAACTAGTTAGTATGACTTAGTGCTGCGTGCATTTTGAACTTTGCTAATTTAAAACACGATCAAAATACTTACGACCAAACTTTAAATAAGAGAGCAAGTGACAAATATCAGTATCTGAATCTGCCAATAATTGTTTGTTAAAATTGGTATCGGGCCAAAAAAGTCCGTCCGGTGCGTCTGCATCCCTAATGAAGATCATGTTAGTTATTTTTCAGGACTGAATCTGCTGTTTAAGGCCATTGAATGAAATGCTGCTTGATTGTGGATGTTTGCGACGCGTTCTTCCAAAAATGTTTCATGCCTTTTAACCCGTGTTACCTCTGCAAACAACTACAGACAATTTGTATTCCCGGATTTTCTTTACACTATATGATATATTTAGTCATTTTCACTTGAATTATCAGTAACTTAATTTGATGTTTTAGTATATTGAAAGTTCATGTTTTCAGATCAATACATATTCAATATCTGCTCTTATCTTTCTTATTGACTAGTGTTGGTTAAAGTAAAAAATAAATGTGTTTCATCGAAAAAATCATTCTTCATTCTAAAAATCAAGTTGTTTTGTACTGTTACTTTCACTGGAGGAATATTTTACTCAAGTACTTGATTTGTGTACTTCGTCCACCACGTATCGCAATATTTTGTGCAATTTTGCATTGATTTCAGAGTAAACCCAATCTACTTCTAAATGTTCCTGGGGTACTTGGGAAAATTGTGTCTTTTGTTGAACCAATTTGCACAAATGTTTGCATATGTGCTTTGCATGATTTTGTTTTAGTCTTCTAAACATATGAGAAAGCGTTTCGACAAACTTTTGATAATGTGCACACGTTAATGTTTTCTTCATTCTGTTCTGTATTTTGATTACTCTACTAAAACAGCAATGGTCAGTTTGGCATTGGATGGTCTTTAGTCTGTCATTTAAACTAATCTATTTCCATATAACCTCAGAATGGAAAGAAAGCAATGACCTTGAAGTTGTGTGTGTTTTTTATTCCTAGAATTTCACCAGCGCTCCTCCGACAAGCTTCCTACGGCACAATCAAGATCGGGACATACAACACACTGAAGAAACTGTTCGTCAGCCATCCTGAAGGTGGGTTTAGGAGGAATACTTTGATCATACTCTTCATTTCATAAAACATCTTTTCTTCTCAGTGCAACATTTCTGTAGTTTGAGAACAGAATGGAAACGTTTCGACTTATTCTCGAAAAGTTTGACTTTATTCTCAGTGCTAGAAAAAAATATAAATTTTTTTTTTACATTGTGGTTCAGGGCTTTCGAAGGATATAGATAACAGGGTTTTAAGGAACACGTATTTTTAAAAAAAATTTATTTATTTATTTATTTATTTTTTGAGTTTTTATTTTATTTTTCATTTTTTTATGTAGCATTTAGCGAAAATGTTCCACCATTTACGGGGCTCAACCAATAGCGTTGTTGAAAACAAGGTGTAACCACCATCACTAATGTGCGGTCCAAACAAAAGCTAGGCAGACAGGTCTCTAGCATTACCTTATCTGGTGCTGGCGCCAGCGGATGTCCATCCTGTGACAAACACTCAAAGAAGGCTCACAGCTTGGCCTTTCTATTGTATTAAACATGCTCTTCTGATTGCTTATACTGCATGGTTTACCTGATGCCAGTTTGTGTCAAATGCTTATTCTTCTTTCGTTCTTCTGTCAAAATGAACGGCCGTTGGTCACATTGATCAAGGAATTACTGTAATTATTTATCTAAATTTGATCCACACTTAAATTTTGTTCTTCTCATTAGTGCCTTGCTCTATAAAGACTAAGATCTCAAAATACTGAAACTAGGCTTTACAAAAATAAGGCTTTAAATGAGTTTATCTGTGGTTGGTTATTGCACGTCTTGTTGAGTATCGATTTGAATCATTAAACTGATTTTTTAAAGAACTTTCTGAATCTAACGGGGGCTCCTGTGTGTTTTTCAGATGAAACTATGGTGATTAATGTGTTCTGTGGGGTGGTGTCTGGTGTTCTGTCCTCCTCTTTGGCAAATCCAACTGATGTGCTGAAGGTTTGTAAAATCGACAGATTTTAGGATAAAAATGCAGAATAATTTTAACACATCTGCATATAATTTTTTCTGTTATAGAATTATTATTATAGACTGTTATACTGTAATTATAGAATTAGTTTTTTTTCTGTTATAGAATTATCCTGAGAGAATAAATATTATAAATGTAAAAAAACCATAAATAAATAAATATAGAAAATTTAATTGACACATGATATTTGTTTGATTGTTTTATCTCGCAATTGCGACTTTATTTCTCACAATTCGGGGTACTTTCCTGTTATCCGGACCCCACGATGGCCTACCCCTAACCCCGCCCTAAACCTAACGTCACTGGGGTTAAGACCAATCAGGGATGACTAGTTCCGAAATGGTATATGGTGGGGTCCGGATAACAGGATAGTACCCAATTCTGACTTCATATCTCGCAGTTGTGAGATTAAAAAGTCCCTTTTTTTTCATTCAGTGGTGGAAACAAGCTTCCATACTTTTGCGATAATGTACATTTGTGATATTTTACATTTCGATATATTGTGTAAACCTAAATTAGTTTTAGCAGCACAGACACTGAGCTGGTTTTATCTGATGTCTTATTTCCCTCGGCTTGTTCAGATTCGCATGCAGGCTCAAGGCAGCCTGTTACAGGGCAGCATGATGTCTAACTTCATCAACATTTACCAGACCGAGGGCACGCGAGGCCTGTGGAGGGTGAGTCGCTGTTTGAGTCTCTCCTTAGGGATTGTGCTTTTGCTACAGTGACGTCCTTCTTGTTTTCAGGGTGTCATTCCCACTGCCCAGAGGGCGGCCATCGTGGTGGGTGTGGAGCTGCCGGTCTATGACATCACCAAGAAGCATTTGATTCTCTCAGGCCTGATGGGAGACACCGTGTTAACTCATTTCATGTGAGCATTTCTAGCAGTTCATGTAAAATTTGATTGATGAAAGCATTGGCTTCATGAGTCACGTTTTTGCGTCTGTTTGTTTAGCTCTAGTTTTGCGTGTGGTCTGGCGGGAGCGCTGGCGTCCAACCCGGTGGACGTGGTGAGGACGCGTATGATGAATCAGCGTGTGCTCGCCGGGAATCACATGTACAAGGGCACCCTGGACGGACTCATGCAGACCTGGAGAAATGAAGGCTTTTTTGCCCTCTATAAAGGCTTCTGGCCCAACTGGCTGCGTCTCGGGCCCTGGAACATCATTGTATCCTTTATAAAAAAATAGGAAAATAGGAAAAATATCAAAACTCTTTGGTCATTTTTTTTTTGTTGAGAAATGCTAATGGTCTTGTCCACTTCAATGATGTATGCTAAGCTATGCTAAAAGTGGTACCGGAACCAGCCAGAACCGGAGATCTGCTGAATGGATTCAACAGTTTAACTCGGGGGAGTTGGAAAATGAGCCTATTTCCAAAAAAAACAAAAAACTTAAAAAGTTACCTGGTTGCCTTAAAATTGAGTTAATTGAAATAAGAGAAATTTAAGATTGGTTTAATCAACAGAAACTCAAAATATTATGTTATCTGAACCACATAAATTGTCCAGTTGATTTGACAAAAGAAAAAGAAAAAAATATTTTAAGGATAAATCATGAAAATATTTCTGACGTCCTGGGCTAAAACGCACGAGTAGGTTACTTTACTTCTTGTACAAGTGCGGACACGAGTTCGTGATTTCACAAATCCGCATGACAGCTTTCACATTCCAGTTTTTCATGTGAGCCTTGCTCTGCTTCAAACTACACTTCAACCACTAGAGGTCAGTACACTGCAACATGAGATCGATGGATATACAACACACACACACTTTTTTTTTTTTTTTTTTTTTTACACACACACAAACACACACACACACACACTGGACACTTAAGCCAGAAAATATGTATACCTTTTAATATATTTTCATGAACATATTACAATATTATGAAGTAGCATTTATTTTAAGTAATTATACATTTATATTCACATAATATATTATACATTTGTATACACACATTTCAATCAAAACATTTCAAATAAATTTGGTTAAAGGTGCCCTAGAGAGTAATATTTTAATTTTGTCTCTTAATATTTTCAAAATATTGGCTTCAATATTTTCTGTGTATTGTAATGCATTTTGAAGTAGACTTGAAGGATAATAAGTTTGTCGATTTTCAGCCAAAACACATTGCCATACGGAAAGCAGTCAGTAATGAAATGATACATTATGAAAACTTGCAATGCCGTTCAAAGCGAGTCTGACAGTGATTCATTAACCAGAATTAGTCAAAATACTTGTTCAGAATAGACCACTTTTTGAATTATTATTATTATTGATTAAAACAAACGGCTCATGATAGTCATTCTTTTAAGAATCCGATTTGATTTTGATTTGGTAAAAAGATCTGGTTCATATGAGTCATCTGTGTTCGATTCAGACCACTGCTAAAAAAGTAGTGCACAAACACTGAACTCTACTTCAGCAAAACACTGAATATTGTGACGTGAGATTTGATATCTATCTATTCTTGTATATTCCTGTGATCCTTGACTTACATTTCAGTTCTTCCTCACCTTTGAGCAGCTGAAGAAGTTTCCATTGTAGCTGAGTGTGTGTGTGTGTGTGTGTGTGTGTGTTGGTCCTTCAACATTCATCACCCCTTCTCCATCAGACACACCTATACGTGTGTTTATTTAAGAACTTGTTTTATTGTCATCTCATCATTTGTGTTGCACATACTTGACACTCGTTTTTGCACTCGTTCATGCTTTATGTTTGGCTCGTGGCAGCTCTCTGTCCGTCAGCGCATGTTCTCGTGATGTTTCAGAAGATTATGCTCAACACGTCCACCGGACGTAGAGCAGTAGTTAGTGTTTTACTGAATAGAAGTCGATTTCTATTTTTTTCTAGAATATTTGAGGTCAGCACACTCCAAATGAGACATTAAACTGCTTCAATGACAAATCTTTTTGCTTTATCTGTAGACGGCAGATATGATTGGAAATCTCCATGCAAACTTGAATACAGGTCAAATGAAAACCAAAGGAACTAGTAAGATGGTCACGTGACCTCGCATCGTTGATCTTTGAAATCATAAAACTCCAGCAAATTTGAGTGCATCTTTAATCGTTCACGAGTCCGTTCTTGCTCAGTTTGTCACGTCTAAGTCAACATGGCTTGTTTTGGCCCGATGTGTGCAGAAAGCTTGTTTATTTAGATGTCTGAGACTTCTGAGCTTCTCAATGACAACCGCTGGAGTTTATGCTTGAACACGCACAGAATTTAATATCACTTTTTTTTTTGCAACTCTCTTTAGTGCCACGTGTGTGTGTGTGTGTGTGTGTGTGTGTGTGTGTGTGTGTGTGTGTGTTCTGAGAAGCACATGCAAAATATTAAACATTTTTTGGCAACTGTCAAAAGTGTGAAAACTGCTACTGTACGATTGAACAAAATTGAAATATTAGCATTTCCAGTTTTTTTTTTATTATTATTTTAGGTCAGATTTTGTGGAAAAGGGTCGGTGGCATTTTTGTTGCTTCTTGCCTCCTTTGCCAAATTGTCCATGTTTTGAAGCAGAACTGCACTGCTGTTTCGGAGTTTTTAAGTGACATTATTATTATTATTATTGGGAAAGTACTGTTACATATTTTTCATTGTATGTCAATATATTTCAAGCCTTACCACTTCCTGCTTTTGTGTTTCTGCCTTTGCCTGATCGTTTTATGGTGTGCTAGTCCAACTTCTGCTATATTCAATGTGCTCTGTTGTTCATCACCTTTAACATGTTCAGAAGCAACTCAAACTACTAATCAAACATTATTGCTTAAGTTATACATACAGGCAAACTGTTCTTTAAGGGATGAGTTGAAACGGCTTAATGTGTGTAATGCCGTGTTATTCAGGGGTTTCCTCTGATATACTTGCTTCTCAGATTTGGCTTCTGCTCATCACAGCATGTGCATGAAATATTCCTCTCTGGAGGACTTTTGAAAATGCTTAGAACCACATTAACGAATGTGCCAGTGTTTTTATTTCAATTTAGGTTATTTGCAGGTTTTCAAAATATTTGCTTTTTATTTTGCAGATATTTGCTGTTTTATCGAATGAAATGATTTTACAATTTACTCCAATTTAAAATGTTCATTTGATAAATGAGCTTATGAAAAAGTGCAGAATTAACTGTCCACACACATAATATTTACTATATGTGTGTGTGTTTTGAAAGTGGGTATAAAAGCAAATGAAATCCCCAATGCTGCTTTTTTTTTTTCTTTCTTTTTTTTCTCTCAAAAATTAAAAAGCATCCAATATTCATTGCTGGTATACTGTATGCTTGCAGTTGACAATTTCTTTGTGATCCACTCTTTAGTTAAATGTCTTTTGTCAACACAAACTCATTATTTATTATGATCTGTTGCTTGAATAATAGACAATGATTGTATTAAAAATGTCCGTTTTTTTGTGGCTGGTTTGATTTATTTTGCTTTGTCTGATGTAACTGTGCACCCTGATAATAAACGCAATTTTCACTGAAAGTTTGTTGTTTATTCGTCCCATTTAGTCAGGCATAGGATTAAACAAAACTAAGGAACAACACCATACAGTTCTATGTTGTGTTGGAAACGTGTATATATATATATATATAATATATATATATATATGCTAGATTTTTCTGGGCTCGGCGGCGCGTCTGCGAGCGTCAGAATACAGAGAATAAAAAGAAGTTTTGCTTAATTTAAAAATGTTTAAAATTTTCTAAAGACAAGGAAGGAAGATAGGAGAAAAGATGAGAGAAAATGAGCAAGAAATGAATCCATCAATTACAGTATACAAATTAAGACATTGCAAACTGAAGTTGTTCTAATTATTAAAATTAAATGATTTTTCATTTTCTAAATAAATTTTCATGTATTTAATTTTCTAAATAAATCAAATTCTAAAAAAAAAAAAAAAAAAACCCTAGGAAAAATGTTGGTGAACTTACGTGGATAACATAAAGCTC
This sequence comes from Pimephales promelas, assembly GCF_988280905.1. NCBI lineage: Eukaryota > Metazoa > Chordata > Actinopteri > Cypriniformes > Leuciscidae > Pimephales > Pimephales promelas. The sequence goes on from NC_142787.1 coordinate 32,015,662, forward strand.
ACTTTATAACACAGCAAGGATCCTAAAATAAATGATCTCTTTTAAATTAAGTTACATCTTGTAGGATATTAACATTAAAGGAGTTCAATCAAAAATTAAAAGTCTGTCATTCTCAGTTGTTCCAAACCTGTATGAGTTTCTTTCCTCTGCTAAACACAAATATATATTTATATATTTTGAAGAATGTTGGTAACCAGACAGTAACCTCCATAGTATTATTTTTTCCTACTGTGGAAGTCAATACCGTTGACTGAACATTCTTCAAAATATCTTCTTTTGTTTTCAGCGTTAGAAAGAAACTCATACGGATTTGGAACAAGTTGAGGGTGAGTAAATGATGACATGAAAATTATGATTTTTTTTTTGTTGTTGTGAACTGTCCCTTTAATAAATGTGCCAACCTTTCCCACAGTGCACAGGTGAACCTCCTGTTCCTCCTTTCAGATATTTGAGCTCAGAGAGGAGGAGGAGTGATTGAGGAAACACGCCTTTTCTCATTTATACAACATTACCGGAGAGACTTCGGGAGTCGGCAAACTTCACACACACTGTTTTTCTCGTTCATCGTATCAATGATAATTCTTTCTTAAATTTCTGGACTTACACACCCGCAGAAATGACTCTACCATACTCTCACAGCGTGAGGACACGGAACACCGTCACCGTCGCGGAACCGAGCTCACACACTGTCCTGACATCCACTCCCGTCGGGATAAACAACGGATCGACGACTTATCGCACGGTAACCGTCGCCGGATCTCAGATGCAACCAGCCTCTCCGGTCGGGATAAGTGACGGTTCGACGACTTATCGCACGGTAACCGTCGCCGGATCTCAGATGCAACCAGCCTCTCCGGTCGGGATGAGCGAAGGAACGACTTACCGCACGGTAACCCTCGCTGGGTCTCAGCTGCAACCAGCCTCTCCTGTCGGGATAAGTGACGGTTCGACGACTTACCGCACGGTAACCCTCGCTGGATCTCAACTACAGCCGGTCCAGTACATCAGCAACCAAATGGAGGGCAACGTGGTGTACGGGAGCGCGCGTTACCTGGTGCCCGTGCAGCAGCGGCCCGCGGAGTCGTACGTGTACATGAGCCAGGCGCCGCGCGTCATGCAACAAGTGTACGTCCAGCCCGCGAGCGTCCGCAGCGTCGACGAGACCGACTACAGACAAGTTGTGAGTGTTTATTTGTGCTTATAACTTTTCCTTTTGCTTTACAGTAGTATCTAAATAGTTAATATCATTAATAATATTGTGTTTTTACTTTGTTAATGTAGCTATATTGAGAATGACCAGGTAGTTTGTTGAGAACAGATGGTGATGATGCTGGTCGTGTCGATACAGCTGTGTGGAGTTTAATGTTAGCGGCACACTCACTCAGTCTCAGTTTAAATGTTTAGGTTTCTTTAGCGCCGCCTAGATCAGAAATTAAAATTTGACATGAATGTGCTAATGCACTATAACTATTTCAATAACTTGTGGCAGATTACACCAGTGTTGTCACGATACTGGAATTTCGGTATTCAATTCCATTTTTCGATTCCATGGGACGTGCGTATCTAGATATTGTTTAATATTCTTGTCCATCCATTGAAAGCCTAGATCGCTTTATATGATGACAGATTTCAAAGTGTTTATATATGAAGAGTTCAGATGCAAAAGCCTCTAAATGCCATTTGAAATTTTCTTCTTTAATGATGTTTTTTTTTATCAAACTTGTATAATTAAGTTCAGTAATTTCACTTAAATTGCATTATTTAAGTGAAATTACTGAACTTAAATATACAAGTTTGATAAAAATCATCATTAAAGAAGAAAATTTCAAATGGCATTTAGAGGCTTTTGCATCTGAACTCTTCATATATATATAACTAATATATATTAGGGCTGTGCAAAAGTTAATTGCGATTAATCGCATCCAAAATAAAAGTCTGTGTTTACATAATATATTTGTTTGTGCTGTATATAATTATTTTGTATATATAAATACACACACATGCATGTATATATTTAAGAAAATGTGTTATTCATATATAAAATATTTATATTTATATAATATAGATTATGTATTTATAAATATACAGAATTTGAGCGCAAATAATTCTTAAATATATACATGCATGCATAGGTATTTATATATACAAAATAATTATATACAGCACACACAAATATATTATGTAAACACAGACTTTTATTTTGGATGCGATTAATCGCAATTAACTTTTGCACAGCCCTAATATATATATATATATATATTTTTAATTATTTTAGCATTAAAATAAGAACAAATAAACAAATGACTAAGGATAACACAAATAAATACAACAGAATAAAGATGCAGATCCAGTACACACGTGCTTTCGTTCTGAACTGTTTACATTCACTTAGGATGATTGTGCTTATGTGAATATTCGGCAAGACAGACATCGTGCCATTATTTTTGTGTGTGTTTGTCCGATTAAGAGTGTTTGGCACTCGCAAAGTTTATGGGAGGTGGCTTTATATGCACAAAATCTAATCTAATTTAAATGCAGTCGTATGTGTCTGGACAGTTGAGAAAGAAAACGAGTGCGTAACTGAATGTATTCGGTCTTATCCCAGCCTCACGAATCACACACACTCCCTTTGCAGTGTGTAGCCTATGCAGTGTAGAAACACTGGCTCATGTGCTTTCACATACCACACATATCTCCCTGTATACCACAAACACAGCTTTTATTCAGTGTTTTGATTTTAAAACAACATTTGTGACTGAAAAATGCTTCATCGTGATTCTCTTTTGTACACAGAACAGTTAGACTGTAATTTCATTGACGTATTCACGTTTAAAAGCGCTACATTTGAACAATGCATTATTCAATTAATTACTTCTAGATTTTTATATCAAGTGGCTCAAGTAAGTGGTAAAACATAGTTATTAAAATCACAAACATTTTAAACTTACAATTGACAAAAGAGCCGACTCTCATGCCTTTCTTTTATATTTGAATCTTCATATAAGAAATGTGGGTCATAAATAACATTTAATACGTTTTTTGTTTTTTTTGTAAAAAATAAAATAAAATGACCAAAGAGAGTTTCAATATTTTTCCCATTTAAAACTTGACGCGTAATTATTGAGAACCTTTTCTGCCGCACCAGAAATGAAGGTTTTTGATGAAAACATTCCAGGATTTTCTCCATATAATGGACTCCAATGGGGTCCAAAAGACAGTTTCAGTGCAAACTGTTCAAAGGGCTTTAAACGATTTCAGACGATGAATAAGGGTCTTATCAAGCGAAACGATCGCTCATTTAATAAATAAATAACTAAGTTTAAGTTTTATAAGCACAAATGCTTGCCTTGCTCTGTTCTGGAATTATTTAAAGCCCTTTAAAACCGTCTTTTGGCCCTTGAACCGTTTGGTCCCCATTGAAGTCCATTATATGGAGAAAAGCCTGGAATGTTTTCATCAAAAACCTTAATTTCTTTTCGACTGAAGAAAGAAAGACATGGACATCTTGGATGACACGGGGGCGAGTAAATTATCAGCAAAAGTGTTTTTTAAAGTGAACTACTCCTTTAGTAGGGAAGGAAATGGGGAGAAGGAACAAATGTGAAGGAAGGACAGGAGGGAAAAGGGTGTGTTTGTGGTGTCCATATCTCAGGAGATCACAGTATCGTCCATCGTACAGGATCAGTGTGTCGATTCATGGCCATTATTAATGTTCTGGTGTGAATAAGGGACTTTCTCAGTAACTGTGGCTTTAAACATGTTTCTTTATGTTGGTTTCAAGTGTGAATTCTGTCTTCCAGTCTCAAATGATGATTTTATCTTTTTATATCCTAACATGTCCTGCTGTTGGTCAGTGCATGTTTGTTCTTTCTGTCAAATAATGGCAGAAACCTTCAATAGGTTTTTTGTAATCAGCAAAATGTGTTTATTTACTGCAGTAAAAAGTGACAACTAGCTCTCTAATAAATGAATGTTTACTGTATATCGCCTATATTATTATAATAACTTGGTTTAAAATGTTTGTGAGTGTTAGTAATTTAGTTATAAAGTTTTAGATTTTAGATTTAATTTTAATAAAGACACCAAAACTACTTGGAAACCACTTAAGCACAAGACAAAACCTGTTGAAAAAGCCTGATTCATTTCTATTTTCAGAACATAAATGGACAAACGTCGGTCTACAGCCAGTTATCCAGTCCCGTCAAGAGCCCTGATCCATCTGAGGTACGAAAATAACCTGTATTATGTTTACTAACATATATGCAGCTGAATACTGTATGAAAGTATATGGTTAGCACACAAACACATCTAAAGGTACCCTTGACCTCTTGACTTGTGCACCTTAACGTGAGTGATAGAGACTGTATTACACACACTTGCCTCGGGCGAGCTTGATGAGCTGGGAGAACGAGCTCTACTGTAAGGCAGGCTCTGGTGTGTGTGTGTGTGTGTGTGTGTGTGAGCACAGTGTCTGCGTCTGCGCAGCAGTGCAGTACCTGCAGGGTTCAGGGTGTGTCTCAGAGAAAGAATGGACTCGCTGATTCCCAGAGGAGAGTGTGTGTTAACACCCATTTATATTAGACCCACAATAGTCATAATATCAGAAGGAAAGTGTTGAGGGAGTGTCCCTTTATCGCTTTAACTGTTGCTGTCAGCCAGCCTGCGGCGACACGACGAGGACGGGTGTGGAAAAGAGCTCCAACAACCACCTTCTGTGACAAAATAACATGCAGTCGAGCTGTGCTTTAGTTAGTCTATCAAGTAGTCAATTGAGTTGTAATATTTTAAATTGTGCAAAAAGTGTGTCTGTGAGATACATAAATGCTAGATTTGAGAATATAACCATATAACTGATGTCATGTGATGATATTAGTCCTTTGTGAATCGGCATCTCTGTGATTTGGTGGGGTCATATACGGTAATTTGTCAAGGTTTTTGTTTCCTTTTACCCGTTTTTTCTTTTCTCGAAGAATGGAGGCTGAATTTGAGGCTAAATTTACGGAAAAATATAAGAACTGAAACCACACGTACGCAAAAAGCACTGTTAAGAATTTATATTTCATCATGAGTGTAATTATATTAAGTGAAATACATGATTGCATCACCACAACCTGTTTTTAACACAGTCACGGTTTACTTGCATTGTCCGAGATTGGTTTGCACGTAAACTGATAAATCGGGTCATTTCAATAAACTGATTTCTGGAGGTTTTCAGCGTTTTGCTCACTGACGTCTCCTCCGTTTGTGATAGTCTTTCCACTGTACGCATTTGCAGGTCATAGTTCAGACAAACATTGATTTTACTACGCATCAGAAGAAAAAAAAATTCACATACTTTTAACACTGTCTCTGTTTTTAACCCTTGAGCTGTCCTTGAACCCTTGAAGTTTAAAAGCATTTAAAGCCATAGTCATAGTCATAGGGTTGTGCTTGCAAACATGCTGGGACAGGCGTAGGGAAGCACATCATAAGCTTTGAGTTTCGTACACCGAGGAGGGTTTAGGCGGATATATTGCACTCAACACACTTTAGCTTGCCTTGCATTGTGGGATTGTACTGTGGGATGGCATTGAAGTTTGGTTAGGAGCGGTTTCACATGATGTCATTGAGCTGATGCAGGAACACTGATGAATATAATAATGGGCTTTAGTGCGTGAGCATCTCACACACACGGATTATCCAAACAAGAAGCCTTTACAGACTTTACAAGTAAACTGATTAAAAACATGGGTTTTTTTAAATGAAATACGCAAGAATAGAAGAGGAGGTAATTGTGACGACTGACACGGGTCATTATGAATGAATACTAACCAGACGGAAATGGAAACAGGAACAAATGCACTGAAAATAAAACCAGACAGAATAACATAATAAGAGTCCTCCAACAGGGGGACTGTGATAGTACGACATTTTCTTTAATGAACTTCAGAAATGGCTTGTACTTATGATTTTATACATTATTATTAAGACTTGAATGTTTAAATTTGTAATTTCGCCCCTGACTGTTTGCCTTTTCGTGTGATTTGACTGTTCGCTGACTCGTGATTTAGACTCGGCTCTTGCAATACAAGGACTTGGAGCGAAAATTGAATGCAAAAAAAAAACATGTTTCTTTGCCACATCTCTGAGGGATTACAATATTGTATTAATAATTTTCATGAATAGTTTATGTGTGCATTTGGCATTTAAAAACCATACTAAAATAAAGCAGAAGGACTCGGGATCATGTGATTTATAAACAGAAAAATAATATTGCAGTGTTTGAAAGATTCTTTGTAAAGGCTTTCAGGCTATTTTCATTTCAAAGATTCAACACTTAATGAATAGTTTTACAATAGCCAAAGATAACCGATCCAACAAAACACAAAGCTCTAGTCCCTCATTCGTTCAAATGTCAAATCTCTCAGTTTCTCTCGTGTGTGTCGGTCAGACACAGGTGTAGTGTGAAAGCGATCTCCTCCTTTGAGACCGCCGTAATGCCCTGCTGTCACACGGACGCAAGCGTTGGCTCTCGCTGGCCTATTTCTGCACACAGGAGGGGATTGTGGAAAGCAAACGGCAGAAAATGATTAGTGTCGTCTTCTAACTCTTGGGAAGTCGCTTATCAAAAAGTTAGATCATTTTCACATCGGAGAAAAGGGACACTACACTTTTTGAGTAATTATTAGATGATAAAGTGTTATACTTTTGCCCACTCTACCATATGTACATTTCTGGATGTCTGACTGTATGTCAACAATAACATGTGTGAACAGACTCCAACTTGGAATCTACATATCATACAATTTATTTGATTAATTATTATTCAAATGGGAGGCCTAGTGATTATGGATTATTTATTATTATATAATATAACCCTACAGCTTATATAAAGGTTATGTATTTTTTTCATATCTTTAACAACATAATGGGATGTATATGTATATATATGTATGTAGTATATACATTTTTGAATGAATGTTCTGTAATATATTAATTTTAGGATTACAGCGTAATGGAGTTGCTCAATCCTGCGGTGTGTATAGAGAGGTTACAGTAGTACAACTGAATCATTTGCATATAAGAAGGCAGTATATACTATAGGTGATCTGGAACTACTACTAGAAATCTTCTGTGCATTGTCTCTTGACAATCCATATATTACGTTTTTTTGGTCACACTTTAGATTATGGTCTAATTTTTGCCAGAATAAACTCCTAATTTACTGCTTATTAGTCGTTTTTGTAGCATTAAGGGATGTAGAATATGATTGTGCTTTATAAGTACTAATAATCAGCCACTATCATAGTGATATGCATAAGCAACTACGTATAATGAGAATTGGACCTAAAAAATTGAAAACTTATTTTTTATTTATTTATTTAGTTTATTAAGTTAGCAATACAAATACAAACAAGTACAGAAGAAAAAAACAGTACAAAACAAATATAAACTAATATAAATGTGAAAAAAAAACAAGTATCGGACAAACAAATAGTTGGTGACAAGCAAGAAATACAAGAGAAAACAAGTGAGCCAACAAATAAACAAACGTTATCAAACAGACGACAATACGGATGAACCTGTCTCCCTTACATACACATGCACACATACATACATACCCACATGCATATGCCTATACATACATACATATACATGCATACACACACACACACACAAAAAAAAAATATATATATATACATAGGCTACATACATACAAAAGGAGGGAAAAACAATAACTCAAAAGAGGCAAATACAGAGTATATAAAAACAAAGCGAAAAAAATATATAGAAATTAAAAATAGGAAGTGTGGAGAGTTAAAATGGCTATTGCATATTTGATTTCCTTTGAGTAATGCGCACTGTTATTGCTGATCAAGTGTGTAATTGTAGTGATGCTGCGTCTCGTCACTGTAGACGATCTGACGTCTCTGATGTGTCTTTGCTTGCTGTGCAGAACCTGCTGCGACATGTCGGACGGTAAAAGTAGCTAATGTCCAAAGTACGTTTCAATCATTGATGATTTCTAATCTTGAATGAACACACCCAGACACACACACACACACACACAACTCTGCATCATCTCATGCACAGCTAATCCTGTAAAAATCACAGTTTTAGTAATATATGCGTAACTGTTAACAAGCTGGGCTCTTTGTTGTTGCAGCTTCAAACCGGTTTCGTGACACAGAAGTCTCAGTAGTGAGTCCACACACACACACACACACACCCAGTTAACACCGTCACTGCTGGTCTCTCTGCTACAGAATGTGTGGAATGTTCTCAAGGCCTGACACACACACACACCCACTGTCAAACACACTCGACGCCTGCAGCATCGGGCCACAACACCAACCTCACCACTTTCAATCACATATTATTCTCTTAAAGGTGAAAACCGATGAATGATAACCAGAATCTTGATTAGAGAAATTAAATCAGACATCTTTTGCAATGTGAGTTCAGCTCTACTTCTGTCTGAGAGCGGCTCTCTCTCTCTCTCACGGATCAGAGGAATCCGGCCCGACCGCTCCGACACGCCTCCACTTCTGGAAGATACTCCAGCTTTGACAAACTGCTGATCTGTCTTACATTATATGTTGTGCCATCAATCGTTTTGAAACACACACACACACACACACATTGCTAAAGCTTTTAAAATGCAGAAATATCAATCATGAATTCAATTATGAATGAAAACGCTATTAATTATATATATATTATTTATTTAGATATTATTTATATATAAATATATATATGAAGAGTTCAGATGCAAAAGCCTCTAAGTGCCATTTGAAATTTTCTTCTAGAATGATCATTTTTATCAAGCTTGTATATTTAAGTTCAGTTATTTCACTTAAATGGCAATGAAGATTACCTATTAATTGTTATTTAAGTGAAATGTCTGAACTTAAATATACAAGAAGGAAATTTCAAATGGCATTTAGAGGCTTTTGCATCTGAACTCTTCATATATATATATATGTTTGTGTGAATATTTACATGCACACACATTATATAAGTGAAAATCACAATTCATCAGTTTGACTGCAAATATGTTGTGTGTGTGTGTGTGTGTGTTGCAAAATGGAACAAGATATTATCGCCCAGCTCTTAATATAAAGTTGGATGTATAACTACTGTATTTATCTGTTTACATACAGTATACTCGCATAGACCAAATATACTGTACAGAAAATAATCGTTTACCTACAGTATATCATCACCCAGCTTCTTCTAAATGTGACCGTAAGGCAATGCATCTAGATATTTTAAATATTAACATCAAGATGTTCTCCTTCCTTTGAAAAATCAGAGCAATGCGGATCATTTAAAAAATGGTAATATTGTCCGATATCATATTATGCATCTCCTCTAGTACTGCTAATGCTTTCTAGCAGATGGCAATGTACAGAATGCAAAATCTGCATCGAGATGCATGAATAGCTTCAGTAGCTGCATATGACCTGTACGCCTCCTTTATGGTCCACTCAGCTCCCAGCATGTAGTTTTGTGTTTCTGCTTTTAAGAGTATAGTTGGAGTGTGTGATGCACACGGGTGAGGGGTTTAACTCATTATTCATCGAGGTGTGGACTGCCATCACTCACAGTCTACTTTCAAAAATGTAACGCATACTTGTAAACATTTGTGAGCTCGCTTACACATATTTAGTTTGCTTCTATGAGTTTCCTCCATTTTGACATACAAACAGTTATGTAAGCATTGTGTTTTGCATGAGTCGAGGAAGAGCAGTGTTGATCCTGGAGCTGATTTGTTTAAGATTAAAGGAGTAGTTCACTTTAAAAAAAACTTTTGCTGATAATTTACTCACCCCCGTGTCATCCAAGATGTCCATGTCTTTCTTTCTTCAGTCGAAAAGAAATTAAGTTTTTTGATGAAAACATTCCAGGATTTTTCTCCATATAATGGACTTCAATGGGGTCCAAATGAGAGTTTCAGTGCAAACTGTTCAAAGTGCTTTAAATGATTCCAGATGATGAATAAGGGTCTTATCAAGCGAAACGATCACTCATTTAATAAATAAATAACAAAGTTTAAGTTTTATAAGCTCAAATACTCGCCTTGCTCTGTTCTGGAATCGTTTAAAGCCCTTTGAACAGTTTGCACTGAAACTCTCGTTTGGTCCCCATTGAAGTCCATTATATGGAGAAAATCCTGGAATGTTTTCATCAAAAACCTTAATTTCTTTTCGACTGAAGAAAGAAAGACATGGACATCTTGGATGACACGGGGGCGAGTAAATTATCAGCAAAAGTGAACTACTCCTTTAAACTTGCAGAATAACATCAGATAGATTCATGTAACTGAAGTAAAGCTGTGCGCTCGTGCTCAGAGTCTCCTCTCTTCAATTCCCAGTCGGAGTTGGTGGAGAGCTCAAGCATTGTTGAGGAAGTCGCCGTGGACTTGAGGGATATGAACAATGGCTTCTCGTCTGAGGTCAAGACCGAGGTATTCGAGGCGGAGCCCGTGGCCAAGATGGACAACCGCTTCTTCGGTGAGCTGCTTGCTGAGGTTTACCGCAAGAACTCCGACATACACACCTGCATCTCCGAGCACGTGGCCAAGATCCGGGGAAGGTAGAGCGCATCCGTCAGCATTTTAATGCTTTTTAAAACCATTATTTCAGAAATTAAGCTAATTCATGAAATGCCATGCTTCAAATTGCATTTCACATAGTCTGTCTTGGTGAACTCCTCCCTCTGTGCCTTAAAGGAATATTTAAATGAAAGATTTGCGTGCCGATAACAGCCATTAACCTTGTCAAACACCATCTAGGTGATTGATGACTTAAAGGGATAGTTCACTTTGAAATTAATTTTTGGTATGTTTTATCTTACCTCAAGGGCATCCAAGATGTAGGTGTCTTTGTTTCCGCAGTAGTTTCAATTTTGACATTTTTAGATCGAACCGTGTCAGTCATATAATGCAGGTCTATGGTCACCACCTCAAAGAGCAGCACAGAGAAGTCCAAATTAAACATGATTTAATGACTTGTAAATGTAAGTACACATTGATGGCCTAAGACACGAAACGAGCGGTTTCGGTTTGTGTGAGAAAACTAAAAGTATTTATATCGTTTTTATCTCAGCCACAAAGCGCCGCGCCCTCAGAACACTTGGACGAGAATGTGTTTACAAGAGGTAAAAACGATATAAATACTGTTGTTTTCTCACACAAACCGCTCGTTTCGTGTCTTAGGCCATCAATGTGTACTTACATTTACGAGTCATTAAATCATGTTTAATTTGGACTTCTCTGTGCATGCTCTTTGAGGTGGTGACCATAGACCTCCATTATATGACTGACAGACAAGAACGCTTTGACCTAAAAATATCAAAATTGAAAATGCTGCATCTTGGATGCCCTTGAGGTAAGATAAAACATACCAAACATTAATTTCAACGTGAACTATCCCTATAACGTCTGAGAAAACCCATTACAGACTAAAATCTCGACACCTAATCTGCAGCCACTTTCTCAAATGACTCATTAAACCTGAAAGCTCTCCGCCTTGTCTAAAGCCGTCTAAGAGCATGGCTCAATCTAGTGATTCACCGTAGAAATGATTGTGAGAACAGCAACAGCTCTGGATGTCCCGCTTTAAGGCTTTTTTGTGTGATTTTGACTCATTCGTATTGTTCTCCGTCTCTGCAGGAAACACCTTCTGGACTCCACCATCGACTACAAGGTAGGGAGTGGCAGATGAAGTTGGCTAGATTAAGTTTTCCAAGTTTACTTCAAGTTAATTCTACACCATCACATCACCCCCATGTTTTCATCGGGGCTTAAATAAAAAAAATATCAGTGTGAAAGAACGGTCCTGATATCAGAAAATACATGTATATTACAAAAATATAATACATTATATTTATTAATTCACGATATTTCTGATGATGAACTTGTCTGTATGTGTGTTTGCAGGTGGACAAAGATGAAATAGAAAGTCTAATTCCCAAAGGAGTGTCTGAACTGACTAAGCAACAGATCCGCTACCTGCTGCAGGTTAGCACACATCATGCCCCGCCCACTTCCTCTCAGCCCCGCCCACCGCTCAGGACACCCCACCCGCCTCATTAAACCTGTCCCAGGAACACACGCTCCTCCAGGCACAATGCACCCTCTCAGTCCCTGTTTGAGCGATATTTGCTTCATCTTCAGTCAGTTTTTGATTAAAACCGAAGCTGTTTTATCTGTAAAGGTGGACAAATCCATATTTAACCTTACGGATTAAGAATGGGAAAGTTCATGTGCATGTAAAGGCGGGCGTTCCAAAATTTTTGGCAATATAGTTTTTGTAGATTCACACATATATTATATAAACAAAAATGTTTCTGTGAGGTCCGATTAAGCACAATTAATCGATTTGACAGCATTAAATATAACATGCAGCACTTGCGGACACAAACGTGTTTCTCTCCCTGATCCAGACTCGTGTGACCGCTGATAAGACCATGCGTCTGTTGATGGCCACGTTCAGCAGTCTGCGAGAGGAACTCGTGCGTATGCAGGACGACCTGAGGGTGAGTGCGATTATCCTTCCTCTAACCCGTCCCACAGCCGCAGACGTGATGATTGGCTCATGGGCGTGCGTTTGCTTTCAGCTAACCTTGTGTTTTTCAAGGTGTGTGTGTGTGTGCACAGATTCAATGGTATGATGTAACAGCTACACATCAGCCCCTAAACATTACCTTAGCATTATTTTGTTAAAGGTAATTCATATATAATAACATAATTTAAAAATATGCACCTTACTTCTGCAAATGCAAATTCAGATTGTGAGACAGTATACCAGAAGAATATCACAAAATCCCCAGCCGGCTTTGTTGGCATAGCAAGAGGTCATTTCCTGTTTGACTGAACAAAGCTTCTGCTCAGTTACACATGAACCATCACATGTACACATGCTGCGTCTTTTCAAACACACCAACGTCAGTGTGTGTGTGTGTGTGTGTTTTCACTAATTATCCACTCAAAATTATCAAAAAAAAAGAATTGCTTATAATAAAGCGCTGTGTGCCGTCTCTTGACTGACTGAGAAATTGCAAACTTTGAGAAATACGGAAGTGATTGTACTGTGCATGAATGCATGCTTACATGTGTGTGACGTCTGACTGATCATAATTGGTCAGTTCTGATGTGATATATTTTATGTATGTCTGGGGCTGCATGATTTGGAAAAAATTTAATTAATTATTGCAGTTTAATTAACATGACTATAAAATATGAATGAAAATATTATTATTTATTAGTATTATTACTATTGTAACATTTCACCTTGAAATAAAATCTGTAATACAAAAAGTTTAACTTTCAATAAAACACTCAAGTAAGCACTCAAAGCTCTAAAACGTGTGGTGATGTACAGTTAAATGGACATTATTGCAAAAAAAATAAATAAATAAATTAATTCATTAATTAATGAAGCCAGACAGTGATTAGAGTCACCATTTTGTAGTTTGTTGAGGGTTTTTAAGATATAACCCGTTAGCATATTATTTGACTAGCATCTACTGAATTTACAAATCTAAGGCCTTTTTATTTTTGCATGCACAATTATAACAATAATAATAATTTGTTACATTTATGTGTTTATGTGTAAATAAACACATAATACCAGTATTTCAAAATACCAGGGTATTTTGAGCTGAAACTTTATAGACACATTCTGGTATTATGTGTTTATCTGCAACTTGCATTTGGATTAATTGTGTGTATTTGCAGCATCTGGAGAGCGAGAAGGACGATCTGGAGAAAGAACTGAGCTTTAAGAAAAATCAAGGTTCTCAATATGAGAAACTGCTGGAGAACGTACGCGAGCAGTGCAGACAACTGCAGGTGAGTGAGACATGTATTCTCATTAAATATATTAAAGTTGTTCAATCAAGAGCAGTGAGTGACTTCCTGTTTTTCTTTTGATGTTCGATTCATGTTCACCACATTATACAGTAGCAGGTGCTGTATATATATATTACGCTGCTGTCACTTTAATACACAGATCTAATATGCACAAGCTGGGCGGGGAGTAGCAGCTCATTTGCATTTAAAGAGACATGCACGAAAACGGCATGCTTTTCCTTCCACTCAAAAATGCTCATTTACACCATGATCTGTGGGGTATTTTGAGCTGAAACTTTGACACATTTACGTCTTGTAAAAAGGTGCAGAAAGGTCCCCTTTATTTAAGACAAATAGATTTGCATATGCCTGCCTCCAGAGCAAGACGTCGATGAATAGTTTTACATCATCGCACCATAGGCCCCGCCCACTTAACGACTGACATTTGCCTACACTGGATGCAAGTGTTGTCACGTCACTATAACCCATTATAATCAATGCTGCTCTCTACACTTCCCCAATCTCACACAGAAAATATCATTTTCCACTTTTTTTTGTTTCATGCAAAAAACTTGTCATGACCCCTTTAATGATAACCTGTGCATGTTATTAGAGATCTGTCTCAGATGTTTGGTTTCCACTGACTCGTAGGCGGCCGTGAAGGAAAGTAACAGCGCTCAGCGTTCACTAGAGAGTCAGCTACTGATGTTCCAGAGCAAAGACCCGAGCAAAGACTTCCGCATCAAAGAGCTGGAGGGCAGCAAGCGGGCGCTGGAGCAGGAGAACGAGCTGCTCCGCAAGAAGGTGGGCAAACCTCGGGTCTTCATCAATATACACTCACATACGTCAAACGAACACAAACTTTTATTTTGGATGCGATTAATCATCATTGCCCATTTATTTAAATATCATTTATCACAACACCAGCTGTGAAAGTGCATGTAAGCCTAGTCAAATACCTTCATTACACACAGAACACACACGACTCACAAGAACAGTTCATTTCCCATGAGGTATCGATGAAAATGATGATTTGTGTCTCATTGAGTCTCTTCATCACCGCTCTGACGGTGCGAGTCACTAAAGTTTTCAATAAAAGAACCAGTCAAGCGTTTGAAAAGCAAACTACACTGGTCACACTGTGTGTGTGTGTGTGTGTGTGTGTGCAGTGAAGACAACACAAGAGAAACATTGTTCATGGACCTTTAAACTCGTCACTTAAAGGAGTAGTTCACTTTTGAAAAGCTTTTGCTGATAATTTCCTCACCCCCGTGTCATCCAAGATGTCCATGTCTTTCTTTCTTCAGTCGAAAAGAAATTAAGGTTTTTGATGAAAACATTCCAGGATTTTCTCCATATAATGGACTTCAATGGGGTCCAAAAGACAGTTTCAGTGCAAACTGTTCAAAGGGCTTTAAACGATTCCAGACGATGAATAAGGGTCTTATCAAGCGAAACGATCGCTCATTTAATAAATAAATAACAAAGTTTAAGTTTTATAAGCTCAAATGCTCGCCTTGCTCTGTTCTGTGACGCGCGTTCGTGACTCTCCTGTTATCAAAATGAACGAATCTTTTTTCATGTCATTTGGTAGATTCAATGAATGAAATGAACGAATTGATTGAAAAGATTCGTTCATTTTGATGAACAAATTCAAACAGGAGAGTCACGAACGTGCATCACAGAACAGAGCAAGGCGACAATTTGAGCTTATAAAACTTAAACTTTGTTATTTATTTATTAAATGAGCGATCGTTTCGCTTGATAAGACCCTTATTCATCGTCTGGAATCGTTTAAAGCCCTTTGAACAGTTTGCATTGAAACTCTCATTTGGACCCCATTGAAGTCCATTATATGGAGAAAATGCTGGAATGTTTTCATCAAAAACCTTAATTTCTTTTCGACTGAAGAAAGAAAGACATGGACATCTTGGATGACACGGGGGTGAGTAAATTAGTGAACTACTCCTTTAATTCACACTGCAAACAAGTATAATTTGTGGTCCAATCTCTTATCTCACTATACATGCTATAATATTATGTTTCATTTTTTACTTTGGTAATTAAATAGTACAATAGTAAATAATGCTGTGTTGTAGTTTGTAAAATCCTCCGACATTATACTGGATTGTCAGCATTGGTGTGGTCTCTGGTCCGCAGATGACGGGTCAGTGCAGCAGCTCCACAGTCCAGATCCAGACACAGGAGCTGTCTCGCGAGTATGAGCGGATGCTGAACGAACTGCGGGCGGAGAAGGACCGAGAGCTCCAGAACATGCGGGTAAATGCAGAACAAATCAAAGGAGTTGATGAATTTCTCCTCCATGCCTCTTGAAAGTACTTGAAATGATATTTTATCATCAAAGAGCACGGTCACATGATCTACTCGACTCCTCACTCTCGCTCAGGGATGCAGAACTCTGGGTTCGGGCCCTCCCTCCGACATCTCTCTGACTCCATCATATGCTTGTTTTTTTTTTTTTCAGGATACTTTGCTGAATAAAGCATTTATTTGAAACGGAACGATTTTAGAACATTTAGAAATGTCACTTTTGATCAGTTTAATGGCTCTTATATTTCTTTAAATACATTTATAAAAAATCCCCTCCTTATGCTTGTTAAATGCATCCCATGTATTTGTGTGTGTTCCAGTCTCAGCTTGTGAAGATCCAGACGGAGCGCACCGTCACACACACGTCCGACAGCACGCTGGAGCTGCGCATCACTGAGCTCCTGACCAAACTGGAGCAACACGAGAGCGTCATCCGACACCAGGAGGAGGTGCGGCAACACACACACGTCACATGCTCTGTTTAGAACCAGCACACAATGCGTTTGTCATCAGATCCGCCGTGTGATGCGACATTTTCCCACTGAGCTGAAAAACAGAACGCTCAAAGAGTCGAGGCTTTGGGCCTTTATTATCAGACAGGACAGTTCAGATGAGGCGGGACTCTGAGGCACATCTGTGTCGTCTGCTCTTTGAACCGTTTCATTTTCTTCATGCTATGCAGTCTCAGTCTAGAAATGCCTCAGGAGCAATGCGAGTTAACCCTCAGGTGCTCTTCGTTTCGGAGTCACACTTGTTATCTTCCCGGTCAAAAGTGACCGGACACCTAAAATTGAAACTTTCTCCATCCCAGTAAAACCAATGCAATTTATTTTTGTTCTATAATATTTATTCTTTTTAATTTAGTATTTTGAGACAATTTAATTGAATTTATTAATATTTATGCAATATTTATGGTTTATTTTTGGCATGGAAATATATATATATATATATATATATATATATATATATATATATTTTTTTTTTTTTTCAAAAAAATATTAATGCAGTATTTTTGTTTAATATAGAGTCTAGGCCTTCAGAAAAAAAATATTTTTTGAAGAAAATTAGCACCATCTGGTTACAGTATAGAGAAAAAGCGTAGAATCATGGTGTAACCACTAGATGGCGTGTACAGCTCTCTATGGAGAGGCATGTGAATTCCCCAGCTGTTTATGAACACATTTTTTTGTTGTTGTTGGATTTGAATATATAGTTGAAACAATCTCAAAAAGTATTTCTTATAAAAAAATTGACGACAATTTTTTTTATTTTATTTTTTTTTGCAATTTCCCATTCATTTCCTATGGAGGTCATTTGTGACTAGTGTGACTATTTTTTTAAGACCACTTAGCATGCTCAGATCATGACCTCAATTTTTTTGTGTGTTCACATGCATAATACCATAAAAGTCACGAGGTTTCGTAACATTACGATGAAGCTGTGATTTTTAAAAATTCAAAACATACTTTTTGTAATCAAAATTTATTGGTGTGTATGTGTGTAAAAGTGTGTGGGTGGGTGTGTCTGTTTTGCACTCTAGATGTTGTAGAGTGTCACCCCTTTCCCGCGGTGTACTTTTTTTTTTAGAATTGTGGCCGATTTGTCGATTGTACATACAAAAATTCAGAGAATTTTTTTTTTTTTTTTTTTCAATTTCCCATTCATTTTCTATGGGTCGGTCATTTTTGACAGAAGAGCAAAAGTGTGACTCATATTTTATGACCACTTAAATTGCTCAAATCATGACCTCAATTTTTTTGCGTGTTCACATACCCAATGCCATAAAAGTCACCAAGTTTCGTAACATTCTGATGAAGCCGTGATTTTTAGAAATTTAAAACAGAAAATGTTTCGGTCAGAAATGACCGAAGAGCACCTGAGGGTTAAAGGGGATCTATTATGAACAAATCATGTTTTCTTCTGTCCAAACGAGGGGTTCCCCGTACTCTTACATAACGATAGGGTGAAACTAGCAGATACACGTTGATTTAGTCCAGCTTAATTCAGTCATTCATTCTCTACGCTATTTTTTTGTCAGATGTATTTGTTGGAGAAATAGAACGAATTATATCAGAAAACAGTATTTATCTATTTCTAATCAAATCACTGAACGAGGACATCAGTGTAAGGACTTCCGTCTCTGCGTGACCTCCGCTTCATGACCCTTGAGGAATGTGATGTCATTCTGACCTTTGACCCTTCACTCTCAGGAGATCAAGCGACTCCGACAGCAGAAGATGGACAGCTCCAGCAGTGCGACGAAGACTATCGTTACAAAGAGGTGTGTGTGTGTGTGTGTGTGTATGAATAGTGTGAACTAAAATGCCGTTCAGTGTTAATGTTATATGGTGAACTCTTTCAGATACGCCACCCAGTACCCTATACTGGGCCTGCTGAGTGACGACTACAAGTACACACCCCCGATTAAAGAGGACCGGACCATCGTCTTCGAGACCACCGGCGAGGTCACCACACGAGTCATCTAGATCGTAAGGATTGAAATTGTTTGGAATGTTTGTTGTGTAGAAATGACTTTTTACTATGGTCACCTAAAGGGGTCGTGTCAATTATTAACGTTCATAAAGGGAAAGGGAGTGCGTTTACATAGATGTGTTAAAGGTACAGCAGCCAGAACAGTTTTATTTATTTTAACCACAAATGTGAATTTATTGGATAATTTGTTATATTTAATATTATTGTTATATTTAATACTATGATTAAAAAGTATGGGGTCGCTAAATGACACTAAATATGATTATAATGTCAAATAAATGCTGTACATTTGAACTTTCTATTTATTGTTGATATCAAGAATAGATTTTTTACTAGTTGAAATTCCAATTTCACATATCAGAAATACAATTCTTACTAGTGAAATCTTTTATTTTTGATATCAAGAGTTCAATTGTTAGTAGTTGAAATGTCTATTGATGTCCACAATTGAATTGCTAGTAGTAACAATGTTCATTTTTGATATCAATAATTAAATTGACAAAGTTAATATCATGAATGTGATTGTTACTAGTAAGAAAGCTATTTTAGATATCTGAAATACATTTTCAGATATCAAAAATGAACATTTTTACTAGTACCAATTGAATTGTTGATATCAAGAATAGACATTTCAACTAGTGACAATTTGCTTATTGATATCAGGAATTTGCATTTTTACTAGCAACAATGTAATTATTGATATTAAAAATTATATAGAAATTATATTTCTACTTGTAAAAAAAAACAATTCTTGATATCAACAATTTATTTTGAATGGCAGCATATGGAGAAATTTCACTAGTGAATTCATATCCTGGAAATGACTAAAAGCTAAAACGGCTTGCCATAATATATATATATATATATGTATATGTATATATATATATATATATATATATATAATCACACCCTGTCATAAATGATATTAACTTCACCTGTGACGGCTCATAATGTGTTGGTTTGTCAGTCTGTATATATTATATGTGTATATAAGGTGAACATCTTTCAAAAAACAAAAGTGTAGCGACGTGAAACGTTTGAACAGTAGTAGGGTTTACTCATCATTGACTTTGTCTAGAGTTTTCTGGGTTCATGTATATTTTCATGCAAAAAGAAAAAAAGTAAGATGAGATTTAGTTTTGTTGAGTTGCTCTAGACGTTTCGCATCATTTGGCACGCTGTCCAGAGCATTATCTCGAGCATGTGCTGGTCTGGGAACAGTTAATAATAGATCAGTCCCTGATGTAGAGTGCCAATGCGAAATTCTACTGCGGGCGTAGATGGATGATGTCATTACCAGTGACCTCATTATTTTATACACAATAACCGATGGAAAAACAAAACCATGCAATAAAGTGCAATGCATATTTGAGCACATTTCTGCTTAGACGAAGAGTTGCCAGCAGTTATCATGTTTAAGATAAAGCGAGTGAGCGTTCACATGGACACCAGCAGAGCCGGAGCATCTTTACCAAACAAATCATGTTTTCAGAACGGATGAAGCAAAAGTCTCATCGCTGGGCGTTGTTTCTGGGAAGGAAGCCAGCGTACTGTCGATCCATCAAGTTCCCTGCAAACATTTGTGTTACTCAGAGTGTAAATCTGAAAAACTGCCGAGCATTCTCACGCCGTCAAAAACCCGGGAATAAATCATGTGGCCAAACTGTGTAGTGATCTGTCCATGTGTGTTTGGTGTCTCTTTCCGACAGATTGCCCGTCCTCTCTCTCCTGCATGCTCCTCTCGGTGGCGGTGGCGCTGGCTTTTAGTGGATTTGGAGAATGCCGTATGAAGTACATGAACCAACCACAGCATTTAATGGCACAGCATCTCCCAGAAGCACCTTGTTTATTACGATATAGCGTGACTACTGACAGTTATTTTTATATTTGTGTGTCATGTCTTCAACACTACTGTAAGGATGTAAATATTTGGAGAGAAACGACTTGCAAGTGTCACACACACACACACACACACACACACGTCGTCAGTAATGGAAAAGGTGATTTCTGGTTTTCTTATGCATTTGGGTACATTAATTATGCTAATTTTATTCTTTTGTCACAGAGTTGATGCTTTATATAGAAAATGATGGCTATTATGTAATAGTGGTCGACCGATATGTGTTTTTCACTGACGGATATCTGGAGAGCAGGATGACCCACTAAATACAAAAAAGTTTGGGGTCAGTAGCATTTTTGGATGTTTTTTTCTTAAATAAACCTCAACCAGGCTTCAAAAATACATTATAACAAATATTGTGAATTATTACATTTTGAAATGACTCTTTTCTATTTGAGTCGATTTTAAAATGTCATTTATTCCAGTCTTCAGTGTCACATGATCCTTCAGAAATCACATTTCTTATCAATGTTGAAAACGGTCGTGCTGCTTCATATTGTTGTGGAAGCCGTAATACATTTTGTCTGGCTATTTTCAGGATGCTTTGGTGAAAACAGTCAGCATTTTATTTTATTTTTATTTTTTTTTTTGTAACAATGTAAAAGTTGTTTCTCTCTTTTGCTCAATTTAGTGCATTCTTGCTGAATAAAAGTCTTACTGACCCCAAACTTTTTGAGTTGTAGTTTATATAGCCTAGAAAACGTGCACGAGAATGTAAAAATAAAGTACATGAAAAAACATGAAAAATATATATCTATTTTAAAACATGATCTGTTTACAGAGCTGTCGTATATTGTGATTGGCACCAGGGGGCGCAAACACGGAACGGTGGTTTTCTATATTTCTATATTATCACTGTTAATGAAACAGGCGGATATACATCGGTAGACCACTGCACTAGTGTGTAATGTAAGCTGGTGAGGGGTTCTGCTTTAAACTGCTTGATATGATGGAATAACTGATTAGTGGAAGCTCATTTCTCAAAGCTGTATTATATAGAACTTGTATCTGTCAAATGGTTCATGTTGTTTTAAAAAAGGTTAATAAACATTAAATAAACATTTTTGTTTTTATAGTCTGAAACTGTTTAAGTCTATGCAAGTCTATTTTGGCATGGTTCATGGTACTATTTCTACACAATCTGTCTGTTTTTTTTACACATTTAAAATTCTTCATAAGACACTGACACGTGAAGGGATAATGTTGTCTTTGAGTGTGGAGTTGGGCTTACTTTCATTATAAATATGGAAAGCAAAACCAAGTGTCATCAAGTGGTAGATTGTAGTTATATATATATATATATATATATATATATATATATATATATATATATATATATAGAGACACACACTCACTCACTATCGAGATTTCCTACTTACCGGTTAGGCCTATGCGCATGTGCAGATCGACTCACAGTTTTTTTTTAAAAATTTTTAATTTTTTTTACAAAAGGTACATTTTCCTGTTATAATGTATAATTTCCCTTTAAAAATGCTTACTACCATATGAATATTTGTACGGTCAGCCAGCTGAAAAAGAATAACTGAAAGTTTCAGTTACTATAAGAAAAGGTGTAGCCTACTTTGACAAGTCAAAGATGAATATTTTATGATAATTTTTACTTTTCACACCGTTTTAAAAATAAAAACAGTACAGTATACAGTAGCTACTCATAACTTAGAATTGTATTAGAATTGTATTTCATACGACTTTAATCGGCATTCTGTGATCAATTCGCGCTACGGTAGCATTTTTCGACAAGGCAGCAAAAATCGGCAGAACACCGGCCAAAAGTTTTAGATCGGTAAGATTTTTTATGTTTTTAAAGAAGTCTCTTCTGCTGAGCTTGAGGTGAGCATCACACTAAGCAAAGTTTTACTGAAGCCTGCTTAAGTTATTTAAATACTTCATATTTTGGATATTTGGAAATATTTACAGATGGCTCTAAAGAATCCAACGGTCATTGTGGTATTGGAATTTACATTCCAGAATTTGGGAAAAGATATGGGTATAGAGTGAGTGACCATTTGTCAGTATATTATTTAATAGAGATGACTGCAATAATTACTGCCCTTAGGAGATTAAACCTCTGAGATCTGTTAAATGGACTGACTCTATGGCAGTATTACAAAGTTTTATAACAGATAATGCAATACGTGAAGACTTGGTATTAGAAGTAAAGCATCTTCTATTAAATCTCATAAGCCTTGGATTAGTGGATTCCAGGACATTATGGAATTGATGGCAATGAAATTGCTGATAAGTTAGCAAAAAAAAAAAGCTTTGGAATTAGATCAAGTACCAATTTACATTCCATTGGGTAAAGAAGATGCTAAAGCTTTCATTAAATCACAGGTTATACTGAGGTGGCAAGATGAATGGGAGTTAGAGAATAATGCCAGATATTATCATGTAGGAACCAGAAAAATAATCACCTCATTGGGTCTTAATATGAAGAAGGTATGATATAACCAGATTGAGGTCGGGCCATACAGGCCTTAATTCCACTTTATCCATTTATATTGGTGTCTTTGCAGTTAATGTCAGCGTTGTCTCCATGGATCCCAGATTTGTGCCGTTTGATCAAATGGTAAGACCTGATGTTTCACCATTTTGAGTGTTCTGACCAGAAATGAAAAGCAAATTAAATGCAGGTTAAGATGCAGAAATGTCAACTTCAATTCCTGCTTTTAAATGTGTATTATTCATATCTGTCTTGCAGTTCAGTCTGCTCGTGGTGGAGCCGGTGAGTTTGATTCGGTGAGAGACTTTGAATGGAGCCAATGCAGCTTTTTGCACTTTTCTTTCTTTGCAGATTTTCTCTGAGCTGTTAATTTGTTTTGACAAAGATAATAACCGGATTGGTTAGTGGACAAATGTTTCTCACGGGTTAAACCCAGAGGCTCAGATGGGGATGTTCACACTAAAGGCTTTTATTGCTGACCGAGAAATCCCTCAAGTTTTTGAGGTGAACAAATGCGGTAGTTGTTGTGTAAGGGCAGTTCAATGACAGCTTGTTTCCGCTTTAGTTTTAGCGCAGACCTACAGCGTTGCAGTTATGGGACTGAAAGTTGAGTCTTGTGCCAAATGAGTGATGCTTTATTTTCTTGTCTTGTGGTTGGTCAGTTCTTTATCTTGTTCTGATGTTTCCCAGATATACATATGGCCAACATGTACCTGGTCAAGCCTTAGTGGCCTTATTTCCATCCAGTCCGCTTCATCATTTGACCAGACACCGCAAAGGTGTGTGACTCCTGCCTTACCAATGAGGGTTTTCCTTTTGCCTGCTGGACTTAATTGTGTGTTTGTTCTCCTACCAGATGAATGCCACGGGCTGTGCCTCTCTTACTGTTGATTCGTCAGTGTTTTTCAACACCAAATTTGAAGACCAAATGCAAGACTCATTTCTTGTAAATGGGAGTGTTACTGAGGAGGGAACAGGTGAGCTATTGGCTGATCTCAACTATACTCTTCATCATCTTTACAAGACATCCACTTTAAGCCACAAAGTTGATATTCTTCACTGTTTGTTTGGATTTTCTCCCGCAGATGTAATGGTGTCAAAATCTGCAATGGTGTCCATTACGTTTGTAGTCCGTCCGTCCAAAAAAGATATATATATATATATATATGACCATCCTGTTATAATAATAATTAAATAAATTATTATAACTATGACCATTATACGACCCCAATCGACTTTTTTGGGATTTTTTGGGAAATGTGAAAAAAATCCAAAAAAAAAAAATCTGGCATAAATCTGAAAATGTATGCACAGATATGAATGCCTAGCACTAGAGTATAAATGCAATGTATTATAAAAAAAAATAATAATTTCATATGCAAGCAAATGGTGTAGTTGAGGAATTGTGTGGTATATGTATACAAAAGTACTTTATATCTCCAAACACACAGCATTAATGAATAGATGAGAAGTAAACAACAACAAAAAGAGATATATTATTTGTATGATTAAAAATGTATATTTTTTTTGTACAATTACTCAATCAATTGTTGGGGTCGTATAGACCCCGAAGCCCAGAAGTGTAAACAGGAAACGAAGACCATTTGTTAAAAATAAAGTCCAGAAATCGCGAGTCCATTCACCAGAGGGCGCCAAAACCACATCTATTGACATCTCCATCTCCATCAATGAGCTCATTATATCTCATATTTGATATTTGATAAAAAGATGAATTCCCTCATAATAATCCTAAAGATAATTTGAGAATGATGGTAATTTTGGCGATGTAAATAAACTGTATATAAAAATTTCACTTGTTAAATGTAACATAGTAGACTATACTCAAAAATTGTGATCGCTTACACAATACTGCAACATTTACAAAGATGAGATGCAGAATTATACAAACCCTGCGGATCAGCGAGAGACCCTTCACTGGTTTCCTCTCTCTCTCTCTCTCTCTCTCTCTCTCTCTCCGCTGTGCTGTACAGTGCAGGGCCAGTAATGCAAACGCATTGATTATGGCTGATAATTCAGAGCTTTGATGTGGATAATGCAGCCCATCTCTTCCTGCACTGGCCGCTCACTCCCGGCCCCTGGGGCTCCAGAGGAGATTGGGTTTACAGACACTGCTCCGTCTCTCTCTCTCTCTCTCTCTCTCCACACTACATCACTCAGGCCGTTCTCCTGCACAGCTCCATACGCTTTACTGCCTTTTATTAAACACATTTGCATTCATTTATAAAACTGACTTTTATTAAATATTCATCTGATTATCAAGAGGAAACTTGAGTTTTTGACAGTCTTAGTTGCTTGTGTGTGTGTGTGTGTGTGTGTGTGTGCACCTACTTAACTAAATTTTGTGGACAAATTTGTACCCAGAAGGGATCAAAACCTGACAACATCTCCAAAAACGTCCTTTCAGCGACATCCTCATTTCTAAAACTGGTATAAAAATAAAGTAGTAAAGGCTTTTTAATAATGTACAAATGCTGAAGGTTGTGTGTGACGGGTGTGTTTAGATGTACAGTAGGAGTGCTGTAATGGGATCAAATATGCAGTATAAAATCATTATGTCCCCTTTAGATAGCTAAAAGTAAATGTATGTGTGTGTGTGCAATTGCACAACTAGTTTCGTGAAGTCTGCTTTGAGTTTTAGACCAAAAAGAGAGTAACAGATGGACGTTTTGGCCGAGACCCATTCACAGGCCTGTTTGAGGATCAAGACATGATGTTAGAATAAGGTTATAATTAAGTTCGGGTACGGGTTCAGATTAGGCGTGAGGTTAGGGTATAACTTGCATTGTCTATGAATGTCCTCACAAAGATAGATTTACCTGTGTGTGTGTGTGTGTGTGTGTGTGTGTCTACCAACTATATTTTGGGGACAAATTAGTACCTAGAAGTGACCAAAACCTGACAACATCTCCAAAAAACCCTGTCATTTGTAAATAATGTATAAAAATAAAGTAATAAAAGTTTTTTTTTTTTAAATGTAAAAATGAAAACAGTCGTGTGTGTGTGTGTGTGTGATGGGTTTAGGGGTGGGTTAGTGTGAGGGGATAGAAAAACCATTATGTCTATGGAATGTCCCATTTACATTTAGCCTGGTAAACGTGTGTGTGTGTGTGTGTGTGTGCTGCATCCTCTGAGGATGCTTGTGTGTGTGTGTGTGTGTGTGTGTCAGGATATGTAAATCATGTATTCCATGATCTTTTTCCCTCCGTGTCTCCGCTGTATTTATTTAGTTGTGTCTGTTTGTGTCTGGAATCCTTTGCATGCTTGTTTTTTTCACTGCCTGTTTTTCCCATTTCCCGCAGACACTGATTCATGTGAACACACACACAGACCTCGTTTGACAAAAGAAAGGAACCAACTCGTTTTTTGTTAAAGGGATACTCCACTTTTTTTGCAAATAGGCTCATTTTACCACTCCCCCTTTGAGTTAAACAGATGAGTTTTACCGTTTTCTAATCAATTCAGATGATTTTCTGATATTTAGAAGAATATCACTAACCAGACGGTTTCTGGTCTCATTGACTTCCATAGTAGGACAAAAAATATACAGTACTATGGAAGTCAATGAGACCATGAAACACTGATATTCTTCTAAATATCAAAATATCGGCTGAATTGATTAGAAAACGGTAAAACCCAACTTTTTAACTCTAGGGCAGTGGTAAAATGAGCCTATTTCCAAAAAAAGTGGAGTATCCCTTTAACATTGAGCTATGGTTGACTTAGATTTGATGAATGCTGAACTTGATGGGTGCTGTTTTTGCATTGGCAAATTTAAAGCAAAACATGTTTATTGTGTATTTTAGACGCAGCCTCTTGCAGGTCCTTTTGGTCCTGTGGGTTTAAAACACACTTTTAAAGGGATTGTTCACTTTGAAATTAATTTTTGGTATGTTTTATCTTACCTCAAGGGCATCCAAGATGTAGGTGTCTTTGTTTCCGCAGTAGTTTAAATTTTGCTATTTTTAGGTCAAAGCGTTCTTGTCTGTCAGACATATAATGGAGGTCTATGGTCACCACCTCAAAGAGCATGCACAGAGATTACATTTAAAATTAACATTTGCTGAAAGGGTTGTGTTTTAAAAGTTTTTAAAGATAGCCGAAATTGATTAACAACCTTTTGAAAAGATAGAGTCAATCATTCATTTCTAGTCAAGCATGGCATTACACAACAAGAGAATATGAACCCCCATCCACACTCACTGAATTGAAAAGAACAGCTTAGAGATTGTGCTCAGCATCTCACTTCGGTGTTTGGGTTCGAACAAAACGAGTAAGCAAATGAATAATTGTAAGTTTGGCTTGAACTATCCCTAAAAGTGTTTGGAGACTGCAGCAAAAGCTTGAAGTGTGTGTGGATGTGTGTGTGCTCGACATCAGCAGAGAGAGAGAGAGAGAGAGAGACTGATTCAGACAGAAGTGCTTCCGCCCCTGGTTCATATTTCCTCACTTCTTGCTGCACTTCAATAATTAATATTCATAATCGCATATCATGTCAGCAGAACACCCTCAGCTTCCTCTGCGCAATGACTGATCCCATCACCAACATTATTTCCATGGTCACATCAGCATATATTAATAGCTTCATTCTACACTGCATGCGATCACTCATTTAAAAAATAAATAAATAACAAAGTTTAAGTTTTATAAGCTCAAATGCTCGCCTTGCTCTGTTCTGTGATGCGCGTTCGTGACTCTCCTGTTTGAATCTTTTCCAGAGTCAACTCGTTCATTTCGTTCGTTGAATCAACCAAATGAGTCGGAAAAAGATTCATTAATTTTGATGAAGAGTAAACTTTGTTATTTATTTTTTAAATGAGCGATCGTTTCGCTTGATAAGACGTCTGGAATCGTTTAAAGCTTTTTGAACAGTTTGCACTGAAACTGTCTTTTGGACCCCATTGAAGTCCATTATATGGAGAAAATCCTGGAATGTTTTCATCAAAAACCTTAATTTCTTTTCGACTGAAGAAAGAAAGACATGGACATCTTGGATGACACGGGGGTGAGTAAATTATCAGCAAAAGTTTTTTTAAAAGTGACATAAAATGAAATAAAAATACAGCTTTAACAAAAATGAACCTATGTGTAGACAACACTCTTCTACACGTATAGTGTAATAGTGACGCGAGCAGTCAGGAGGGATCACTGTATAGTTCACAGCTGAATGAAAGAGATTTCTCCTAAAAGAAAAATTGGCGACACACTTTCCAATATTGAATCAACATTGAAATCAAGTTCTTTAAAATTGGAAACGAAATCTAATTGTGAAATGTTAGTCAATTTTCAGCCTTATAGCCAATAATGAGAGATTTTTCATATTTGCATGAACTATTCCTTTCAAATCTCAGCGTATCTGCTTCATATGACCTGTCAATCATGCAACTAGTGCTCCTATCACGGGTCCCCTCACACACACACACACACACACACACACACTCCCGACACGAGACCTCTTCGGGATGGGCGAATGCCTTCGTCTTCTCCAAACGGCGGTGACTTTCTCTCAGACCTTTTGACCTTTTGACCTGTCCTCATCTGTGCTGATGGAGTTTAATAAGAAATGTGTGTTTGATTGGGGGCGTGGCCTGCCTACACATTTCATTTCCATATCTCTCTCTCTCTCTCTCTCTCTCTCTCTCTCTCTCTCTCTCTCTCCAGTCTCACTCATTCACTTCTCATAACTCATGCTAGTGTACGCCTAAATGTTGAAAGTATGAACTCTTCAGCGGTCTACCGGAGTATTGATGAGGAAGAATCTCTCGTTCTCATGTCTTTTATTCCCATTTCTTCACGTGTTTTCCGTTGATCTGTCTACGAGACGGCGGACAGACGCTCACAGCGGGTCTTGAAGATGTTCTTAAAAGGGCATTCTGGAAACTCTCCTTCCTCTATCAGAGCTCAATCATACTTAATGCTGTCTTTCCCCTCACTCCATCCATCTCTGTCGTTCTCTCTCTCTTTCTCCTTCGCTGAGCCTTTGCTGATGCACTCCTGGCCATTAATAAAAATTTTATACATAGTCAGGAAGTGCATTTGCAGCGGGAGCGGCTGGAGGCTCTCAGGCCGGCAGGAAATGAGGCTCTGGCTGGCGGCCAGCTCGGCTATTCCGAGGGCCAATCAGAGAGCTCGCTTCGCTTAATGGAATATGGATACTTCACCCCCAATCTATTAGCGACAATTGCGTGGAGCGTAGCGGGGACGGGGAGTGTGTGTTTGTCTGTTAGGAGAGGAGTTTGGGGTGTGTGTTCATATCTTCACCCATGTCCATGTAATGGGGTGATGATGTGTAAGTATCTCCATGTGTGCATGGGACCAGAATGTGGAGGGGGTGGGCATTAATCCTGATCAGATACAGATGGTGGTGTTTACGGGGCTCAGCGGCACAGAGCAGAGGATGAGCGGCTTCACGAGATGTTTGCAAGAATAAGCTCCTCTCGAGTGTGTGGGGTTAAAGGACTAGTTCACTTTTAAAAAAGCTTTTGCTGATCATTTACTCGCCCCCGTGTCATCCGAGATGTCCATGTCAGTCGGTTTTTGATGAAAACATTCCAGGATTTTCTCCATATAATGGACTTCAATGGGGTCCAAAAGACAGTTTCGGTGCAAACTGTTCAAAGGGCTTTAAACGACTCCAGATGATGAATAAGGGTCTTATCAAGCGAAATGATCGCTCATTTAATAAATAAATAACAAAGTTTAAGTTTTATAAGCTCAAATGCTCGCCTTGCTCTGTTCTGTGATGCGCGTTCGTGACTCTCCTGTTCGTCAAAATGAACGAATCTTTTTTCCGAGTCATTTGGTTCATTCAATGAATGAAACGAACGAATTGACGTTAACCTCTGCTCTGTGAGTGAGTTGAACTTGAAAACGAACTCTGTGAACAAATCATTCAAAGCGCCACTGAAAGTCAATTCATTGAAACGATTAAAAAACAGTCCTTCAGAAATCACAGCCATTCGCAACCAGTATATCAATGCAGTACAAACACAGCTCGTTATGCTCCATGATATTGTGTTATCGTACTATTATGATCATAAACTGATTTGTAGCGCAAATAGTTTTAGTGTTTAGTGCACCTTGTTATTCTTCTTTTTATTTGACGTGAACTGTCCCTTTAAGCGATCTGGAAGAGGCCGGCCGTGAACCAGGAGTGTTTTGTAACTCAATATTTCGGCTTCATCTGCAGTGCTGCTTTGACATGGGAAGTGATCTTTATACTAACACTGTCATAACAACACACACACACACATTCACACAAACACTCTTTGTTTCTCTATTTGTCAAACAGCATTCGTTTGTTTGTCTAGCCTTGTTGGGTCTCTTTTTCTCCTTTTAATTTTCTCATTCTTTCTCTCTTTTTCATATTTGAGTTTGAAACACACAAGCGTGCAAATCCCTCTTGTTTACACACACACAGAATACACAGTGCCGGCAGAAATGAATGACTTTGTCAGCTGTGTGCCGGTCATTAACCAGGCCATTTAACATTGATCCTTCTATGGCCTCTCTCTCTCTCTCTCTCTCTCTCTCTCTCTCTCTCTCTCTCTCTCTCTCTCTCTCTCTCTCTCTCGGGCCCATGGGCTGAGGCAATGGCAGGTCTTGAGGGAAAATGTTCCCATCACACACACACACACACACACACACACACACACACACATTGATAATGTGAGATGGATGCATGTTATTGCATCATACAGATGGGTAGAGATAAAAAGGACTTGAGTAATTGTACGTCATAGCTATAAATTTATTTTTGTTTTTGGAGATATTTACTTTTTCCAGTACTAGGCTATTCCAGTACTCAACTTTCAATGGGAAATGCATATAAAAACTAGTTCTTATTTTATTTTATTTATTTATATTTACTTTTACTACTTTTTTTATTTTAAGATCCATTTAAAGTATAAAATGTTTTGGTCACACTTTAGATTAGGTTCCAATTCTCAACTCCAGTGTTACTACCACTTTAGGTCACGTTTGGAAAATGGCACAGCATTATTTACAGCAGATTATCACAATTAAAATGAGCCAAAAACCATAATTCATTGCGTCGATCACGCGATATTCACACCCCGAGTTTTGACACATAAAACCCTACAGGCACAATAAAATTAATTATAGCTTTCACGTGACGTTTACACTTATATCATCAAGAAACTTGGACAGATCCTAAAAAAAATGGCACATCATTGACATTACGTACAGTGCATCCAAACCGAAATGAGTCCAAATTCAACAGTAGCATATCCATTGCGTAGATCACGAGATGGAGGAATCATTTTAAAAATGTCCATCAGGGGGTGTCAGGGCTAAACAAAAGCTTGCATTGATTAGAAATGCTGTAACTTCATTATTTTATGCTATCACCACAAAATTTGATCCAGATTCTGCTCACAATAGAGGAACTTCACCAAAGAATGGTCCTCCATGTTATTTCCTTCCTCCGCTATTGCATGTCAAATAAGAAAGATATGTAAAATATTAATGACAAATGATATTATTAACAGCAGTAATGTTTTTTTTTTCTATCAAGCGATATTTGGACTCTCAATATAGCAAGTATAAATTGAGCTATAGCTAGTTTTTAAGTTATGAGTCTTTACTTTTGTGTATGCCACTCAGAAAAAACAACTCTAACTGGTTGCATGGGTTAAATCAATGGTTAACTAACTATTAACTGTGACTTAGTTGGATTAGGGATTTACTGTTGAATATGGTAATGCAGAATAAGGCATTCATATGTACTTTAAGTACTAATAAACAGCCAACACCCTAGTAATATGCATGAACTTCAGTCACTATGACCTAAAGCAGAGCTCCAGTGGTGCTGTAATAAAATAAAATAGAGATATTATTTGAAGAATATATTCATTTTTTAACTAAATTAGATGAACAAAATTAGGCCTTTTTCCATTGGTATAATATTGCCTTTTAAAAAAGGGCTTACCTTTCACAAACATTCATTATGTCCATCTTTAAAAATGCGGTTCAGATGTGAACACCATTAACGATCAGCACAACCAACCATGTAAATGATCATATATAATGCAAACAAGCCATAAAATCAGTAGTTTACAGTTCTAGGTAAGGTTGGTTTCAAACATTTATTAAACTTAGTCTTAGATTGTCAGACATTAACTTTCAAATTACATTTAGTTTTAAATATTTCTTTTCTTTTTATCAAATCATAAACATTGTGATGAAACAAGTTGCTAAAACTTTAACGAGAGCATCTCTTGATTTGCAGTCAGTATATATAAAAAATGTGTGTGTTAAATTTAATAACATGCTTACGTGTGGTGTGTTTGACGAATAGTTGAATATCATGAGACCATAAAAAGTGGAATCAAATACCTGTAAACAGAGCGGCTATTTATGCGGTAAATGAACATCCATCTCGTAGATCATTAGGTTATAGAGAGAGCATACATTATACAAATTACATTGTGAACATAGAGATGGAGATGATCGTTTTTTGGGGCTGAAGCTGTTCTGTCGTGTGTTTAGTACAGAGAAACCTTATTCTCTCTCGTCTCTCATGCACTGTTTGGTCATCCTAGTTATTTCCCTCTACAGGAAGCCAGGAAGCACCCCTCTTCCTGCCCTATTACACACACACACACACACACACACACACACACACACACACACACACACACATACAGTCACATGCACACAAAATATGTCCTGTTACCTTGGAGATAACTTCCATGTGCTATCAATAGACTGACATGGCCACATATGAATATCCTGTATATTTAGTGCATTTTTTTGTTTTTTCATTGTAATTTACATTAGTTTGTTCTTAATCATTTGACTTCGATGATGATGATGATGATGATGATGATGATAAGGTAAGGCTTGTTGTCTGAAGTGAAGGAACATGGGCTGGGTTCCAGTCTGTCATGCACTCGATTGAGACGCTGAATTATTCACTGTTCGAGGATGTAACCTGCTCTGGGACAGCTGCGTGCTGACACACACACACACACACACACACACACACACACACACACACACACACACACACACACACACACACACACACATCAGAACGGGTCAGTGAGTTCCCAAATGTTGAGTCTACAACCATATGAGGCTCTTACAGTAAAAAATGGCATGTTTTATACCTCGATGTTCTGTTCATGTTCATCAACTGTATGAAGTTCAGTGAAATATCGAGGTCTTCCTTTATATATATATGCATTTATTCCATGTACTTTTTTCCTATACAGTGGCACCAACTGTTCTTGGACTTAAAAAAAAAAACAGTCCAGGATTTTTCTCCATATAATGGACTTCAATGGGAACCAAACGGTTCAAGGTCCAAAAGAGAGTTTCAGTGCAAACCTTAATTTCTTTTCGACTGAAGAAAGAAAGACATGGACATCTTGGATGACACGCGGGTGAGTAAATTATCAGCAAAAGCTTTTTTAAAAGTGAACTACTCCTTTAAGACACACTTTTATTGCATTATCATTATCAAAGTTTTATCTGCAAACAAACGTATTTTCACAGAACCAGCCATTTTTTTGTTTGAAATGGCTTTTAATCAGCTTGTGTCAAAGTGATTTTAGTGGATGTCTGCAGGCAGTTCTCCTCAAGGTCATTGAACAGTAAATGTGATATTCTCGAATAGGGTTAGTTCACCCAAAAATGCAAATTCTGTCAGTATTTACTCGCCCTCATGTTGTTCCAACCCCGTAAGACCTTCGTTCATCTTCGCAACACAAATTAAGATATTTAAGATATTAAGATCGCTCCTGCATACTAGTCCATAGGCTTCTTGACTCGAAAAGTCATTAAAGACATCGTTAAAATAGTCCAAGTGACTACAGGGGCTCAATCTTAACTTTATCAAACGACGAGAACACTTTTTGTGCGCAAAAACAAACTTTATTTCAACTATTCACTTCCTTCTCCATGAGCCTGTAGTCAGTTAACGTAGTGTGATTGCGTAAAGCTACGTCACACGAAGGCTCACTATTGGCCGACGCTGGTCATGTGTGTGATGCGTGTGACGTACAATAACAGAAGCTTACGCTATTAAACTAGTAACCTGACTCGCGCAGAGGGAGAAATAAACCAATAGTTGAAGTAAAGTCCTTATTTTTGTCCTTATTCTTATAAAGTTAAGATTGAGCCCCTGTAGTCACTTGGACTATTTTAACGATGTCTTTAATGACTTTTCGAGTCAAGAAGCCTATGGACTAGTATGCAGGAGCGATCTTAATATCTTAAATATCTTAATTTGTGTTGCGAAGATGAACGAAGGTCTTACGGGGTTGGAACAACATTTTTGGCTGAACGAACCCTTTAACTTTTAGCTGAAGTGTCCGAATACTCGGTGCCACTGCATGCAAGGGAAAGATCGGCAAGAATGAAATTGTTGATCATTGTTTTCATCACCTTTCATATTGTTGACTCATATTATCTTTCTATCCGTCTCTCTCTTTCTCTTTATCTCCTTTTCCCTTCCTCCCTCTATCCATCTTGTTAGGCTTAGCTCAGGGAATCATATAGAACAGTTCCTGAGGGGGAGAAAATGAGAGATTGGGTTTCAGCCCGATGATGCCACTTAGCCATTAACTATCTCCAGCAACCCCCCCCCCCCCCCCCGGCCCGGCCCTCCTTCCTTCTACCATTCATATCCAGCCACCCCTCCTTCTCCTTCTCCACCCCATCCCATCTCCCTCCCTCACTGTTTCCCACCCTTCATCTCTAGCTCTCTCGCTCACACACACACTCTGGGAGTGAGGGGATGATCGCATGAGCAGGAAGCGCTGACCATACACAGATAGAGAGAGAGAGAGACAATCCAGCACTCACTCGTCCAGCTCACACTGAGAGACGGCTGCTGTGCTCTCTCCACACTGTTTTGTGGAAGTACTTTGGAAAAGCGAAGCTCCTCTTAGTTACTTTGCCCTGGGGACATTTTTGTTTCTTACTCAGATAAATTGGGATATTTGGTGTGACATGCTGCCCTCGTTTCTTCGTCTGGCTCCTTTGCTGTGGCTTGATGAAGGCTGCTGGTGTTCTTCAGAGGGAATGACTGAGCACTGAGGAACCAGGATTGCTCGCACGTGTGGGACACTTGTGAAGAAAGCTGCTCAAGAAAACATAAAGGAAAGAAAGACAAACAAACATAAAACACTGCTTTGGCGCAAAATGGATCTCCCTCCTTTTAGGGGTAAGAGATTCTTCATTTAAATCTCTTTTCTCTTGAGATCCAGTTCTCTGAATGATCTATAATCTAGTTGACAGCATCCGAGTGGAGATGATGTGTGTGTGTGTGTGTCGCCCTAAACTCAAGCCCTGACCCAGCCGATCCACTGGGCTGCACTGGGAATTGATCGTCCTCAAGGTTGGAGATGTCAATACTAGGACATGGGACAGCGCTGCACACATGTGTATTTTGAATTGGTTTGTGATAAATTTCTCAAGCTAGAGGCCGGCAAAAGTGATGTGAAATTTGGTTAAAAGTGAAAACTTGTCTCAAAATGCGTTTTAATAGTTAATTTGTTAATACTCAGAGTTACATGTTTGTGTGTGT
Organism: Pimephales promelas; assembly: GCF_988280905.1. NCBI lineage: Eukaryota > Metazoa > Chordata > Actinopteri > Cypriniformes > Leuciscidae > Pimephales > Pimephales promelas. Next base: position 32,051,261 of record NC_142787.1, read on the forward strand.
TTTTCTCAATCTTTATCTTCTATATTCCTCCTTTCTCTAAGTCCTTCCCTCCCCCTTCTCTCTCTGTCTCTCTCTCACCCAAACTTGCTGGTCTGCAGTGTCTATTTCAGTCCTTCCTGGGGGTCGGATTCGGCACATCCGGAATCTCATACAGTTTATTGTCATTCAATCCCACTGTGTTCCCTGTGGGGCCGATCCCAGGGTCCTGGTGCCTGACAGCTCAAGTCCAGCCGGCCCCTAGGAGCACACGTACGCCCCCCCCCGCGACGACCAGCTAATCAACCCTCAGTCAGCAATCGCCAATCTGCCACTCTATCTGAGTCAGAGAGAGAGAAATGGAAAATGGATATCTCTAATGACAGTTAGCCTGCAGGAAGTCAGACTGACCCGATGGCCGGCTGCAGAACTGCTGGATGCTTATCAGTGGCAGCAGGGGTCAGTGAAAGGAGACTGGAGGCTTTAAAAATAGCACCACAGCATGATGTCATTGTCAACATCCCAACAGCATCATCACCTGATGGTCGCACCCACCGGTAGATAAACACGACCCTTTACGGGACGGCTGTTCTCTCCTGGTTTAAAGTTTCTCCCAGTCAGTGGAGTGTGGTGGCTGTTATGAATAATATGCGCTTCTCATCCTCTTCCTGCCCTGGATTGGATTACTCTGGCCAAGGTAACGGGTGCGAGGAGCCCCGAGGTACAGCTCACTCAGCACTGATACTCCCAGAGCGCAGAGGCCTGTCTTCAGGTTACCCCTCATGGCAGGCAGGGCTGAGTAAACAAGGCCACTCTCTCCCTTCTCTTTCTATCTCACTCGATGCAGCTGTCTCTCGCTCTATGGACGTAAAGTGCGCCTTAACCTGGCTGGGACAGGCATTGTGTGTTCTGTCCATTTTCTTTTGCTGTTGCATGTCTATTCTCCCTATATTAAATGTGATTTAAAAAAGTTCATTCGCCCTGAAAGGCAGTTGTTTGCGGTGAATGGGCATGGACTTACTTTACTTCTCCAATGTAAGAAGTGCTATCAAATGTGGAGAGCCAGATACAGAATATCCTGTTAAATGATAAAACCATCTAGCAACAAAAAAAAAGAAGATGGAGTCTTCAGATGTGGGATCGGGGGGAAAAAAAACAATACTTTGGATGAATGCTAGATTGCAGAAACAGATTCTGAACTGGTCTGATCCATAGTGTAGTGTAGTAACCTTCCTATTTCTTGCTCATTAAGAGTAATTCTTTTCGAGGTCATGGTCAGAACTTGAACAACATAATCAATACCTCAGTAGACTTGAATCAACACGTCCAAAGTGTTCCTTGAACAAGAGTACTATTGGAGTAGGTGTTATCCACAGTATTTGTTTAAGAGAAAACAATTGTGCAAGTTCCACTATAGAGACGTGATGGAGCAGTCCACAGCCCCGGTACGGCCTCGCTCGGGTGTGCAGTGTGGGGCAGGTGGAGCTAAAGCGTACTCTGGGACTCGGTAGGGAGTGGTGGTGTGCTGTTTTAACTGGACTTCACCTTACTGTAGTGTTCCCCCCCGACGGCGGCTTCTCGAAGACTGTTCAGGGGCTTTTCTATAGTAGCTTTTGCTCTGGGTTTCACAGCTTATTTTACAAATTCACTATACTCATTGACAGAGCATGAAAGTGGTCGGTGAGCTCCTGTGGGAGGCAGTTTACGGTTAATGGATGGTGGCTTTCCAAATGGTCTGGCTCAAGGGAAGGAACTCATGGATATTTCATTGATGATAACTTTTGTGGACGCAATTGCAGCTAATTGGAAAGAAACGTTTCTTTGTAGCCGACCCAGGAAATGCATCTTCTTGAGGTGTAATTTGGGTCTGCTTTTACACAAGATCTCTGCAAGTCAGTGGAAAGTTCCAAATAAACTCCAGCGTAGCCGCGAGTGATAAATGCTCCCAAGTGCCGACACACTTGAGGAAAACCACATGGAGAGGACATGTGCAAATGCTCAAACAAATATGCAACCAAAGTGCCTGACATGACACAGATGAGCTAACCCAAAACTTCCTCTCTGGCTTGCCCGCAGATGCGAGACTAAGAGTCCAATGTTGTTTTCGAACTCAGGCCCCAAATAATGAGCTCATGGAAATGAACAGCAGACCCCTTTCAACAATTAGATGGACTGATAGGACCTGACTACAGCTCTCTGCTGGGTTTGATGTAATTACTCTCCAGGACTTCTCTTTCCTCCTCTGTGTAATTTGCAAATGCATTTTGTGCTTCCGACCTGGGCCTCCTTATCTTGAGTTTCTGGCTGGGCAGTGGGAGCGGGAGCGGGGGAGGATGCTATCTTAGTTCTCTCTCTCTTTGCGAGAGCATTCAAGGCTCTTGCCAGGAATTCAGCTGACTGTGCCCCGGATGCTTGAGGGACACTGCTACTTCTAATCACTGCTGTTGTGAATGGATTTCCATCGCCTGTTATGTCAGAAGCAGCTCCGGCCGAAAACGTTTGCTTTTTTTTTACTTTTGGAAGAGTCTGACAAACATCAAAAGCGGTCCTCTATCCTCGATGGAGGAAAACAAAACCCATCGCTATCTAATCCAATGCAATGTCTTGTTTGCCTATGACGTCCAATAATGCAAGCAACATGTTTCTCAATTCCAGGATGCTGATTATTTCCATGCACATTCCAAAAGCCATGTTGTTCCTGTTTATGAAGGATAAGGCCTAACAAAAGAAGGGCCGCAGGGAGGGGCACAAACTGCTGAGGAAGAGATACCTCAGGACACTAACACTAATTCTTTCGGGTTCCCCAGTTTCTGTCAAATTCTTTCCCCTTGTGTCCACAGCTGTGCTCTCCAGATGCTAAATTACAGTGTGATGTCAATCTCTCGATCCTCCGTGTCTAATAATAACCATTGACCATCTCATTTGATTCTAAATCGTTTTATTTTGTCCTTTTATTCCACAGGTTTATCCGATGTACCCTGATATTGGTCCGCCTCGCAGCTCAGCCCTGAAAGAATGGATCCAGTACCACCCTTTCGGATGGACCCGGAAAGCCTGGATCTTCAGCAGGTCCCTGTTTTGTCCATTGACCAGATCCATGCCATAAGGGCTAATAATGACTATGTGGAACGGCCCGTGGCGCTGGAGCCCGCCACTCAGGTTGGCGTCTTCTACGTGCACGATGAGCGACATCCTCCGATGTCTCGCAGTCAAAGTCAGCATCAACATTCCCACTTGGCCTACTTGAGCCGCTCCAGTACCGTGAGCTCCATGTCCCGCGGGAGCGCTGCTTCGGACCAGAGACTTCTCGCTGGACTAACGCCTTCCCATTCGGGTCTGGCCACTGTGGTGCGGTCCCAGCCCAAAGGGGACTTGAAACCTGACTCGCTGGGCAAGGGACTGGCTGACAGTGAGGACTTGGGCCTGCATCTCTTCATCTGTGAGCGTTGCGGCCACTGTAAGTGCCAGGAGTGCTGTGCCCCTCGTGATCTGCCCTCCTGCTGGACCTGCGGCCAGCGCTGTTTGTGCTCGGCTGAAAAGTTCTTGGAGTACGGCACTTGCCTGTGCTGCGTGAAGGCTCTGTTCTACCACTGCTCGGCGGACAAGGAGGACAACTGTGCCGACCGACCGTGCTCCTGTGCCCCGGCTCACGCCTGCTCCCGCTGGAGTGCCTTGGCCTTCCTGGCGCTCTGCCTGCCTTGCCTGTGCTGCTACCCTCCTGCCAAGCTGTGCCTCACTTTATGCCAGCGTGGCTACGATCGCGCCACACGTCCAGGCTGCCGATGTAGCAACACCAACACCGTGTGCCGCAAGATCTCTGCCACCAACCCCGCACCCTTTCGTAAAACCCTGGAGAAGCCTGTATGACCTTCGAGGATTGCCGGGAAACACCAACTCTAAACCGATCAGGCCTCCCTGCGTCGTGTTCATTATCATCCCCATTTTCTTTGGTAAACCCGTGTCTATTTATTTATTTATTGGACTTTCCAAGATAGAGTTGGGTAATGTGAACCACACGTAACACAGGGAGTAACGCAGAGGCTGTACATCATCTAGGCAACAGAAAGTGTGTCCTCTTCAGCCTTACTGAATGGACAAACTGGTTCACTGTGACTTTAAGAGCCTGACTGTGTAAGTCAAATCCGTTTGACACCAAAAACACGACTATTTACGTAAATCAGAAAATTAAGCTCACCTAAGAGGGATGTGTTTCAAGAGAGGCGGTAAAGAGAGACATTGTGTGTGTATGGAAGAGGAAGAAGGGAATATGTGTGTGTTTGTATGTGCATGTGTGTGCAGTCTCAGGTCTTTTATTTTTAGAGGAGCTACTCTGAAAGATAAAGCGTCTGGTCAGGTTTCCGGGCCAGGGCCGTCTGACGCCAACCTCGACTCGTTTAGTCTCGGCTGCCCATTGTACTTTCCAACTGTCCGACTACGCTGTGGGACCAAACATCAAAAGGGACTGTCTGTCCACCGATGAGATACAAGCCATTGCTTTGGACAACCTGTGGGACCACGCTTTAGGTTATCATCAGATCCGAGTAGCATCAGCCAAACGAAGCCGTTGTGGGTACACGAGGCATGAGCGTCTCTAAAGACTTTGGCATTTCCCGAGCTTCTCTGGTCTGAATGGAAACTGAGGGAGAAGGGATTGTATTGAGACGAGGTAGAAAACCACACTTGGGAACAAGGCGAAACAGAGGCATCCAAAACTGGGAGGCAAGATGAATGAAATCCGTTTCAAGTGTGCGTGTTTTTCCCAAAAATGCACATCCTTGTGATCTCCTTTGCTATATTTTTGTATGTACATAGAATTCTTATTGTATTTGTATTTTTATTCTATTTGTTTTAATCTGGTTCTTATTATTATTACCATTACTTTCTATTACTGTTGGACATTAACCTTGTCAGAGACCTGGCTAATACTTAAGACTAACCATAATGCTGATTTTCTATTGTGGAGGAGAGGTACTTTTCTCTAAAGAACAGAAACAATTACTCTGAGCTCATTTAAAATACGTTGTAGTGTTCAGACAAGACCTAAACAGAAAAAAAAAAAAAAAAAAGATTAGTTAAAGTCAAACACACACTTCCAGAGCCAATCATATGTTTTTCTAACTACTCAATATTTACTGGCATGAGAGTAAATAACATGCATTACTATCACAGTCTGAAATAGTGAGAAGATACCTCTCCTCCACAGTTGCGTCCCATGAGAACGGCTCCTCTAAGGACGTCTGTGGGGTTTCAGTGTGCAGGTACATACAATTTACAAGAATGCCTAACAGGTGCTGTCCGCCGTCTCTAAGTTAACCACTAAAAGTTCACCATGTTGTATTAGTAAGTATTGCTTTGGTACAATTGGCATCTTGTAAGTTGTAAAAGAATTAAAGGAGAATATATAAATAAATATATATATATACAAATCTATACAAATGAATCTATTATATATATATATATATATATATATATATATATACATTTTACACTTTTTTTTTTGCTGATATTATCATAAAGCCACAGATATTTATTTAAATGGTTGCAAGAAAAGCTATGTATTTATTTTGGGTGAATGACAAAAAGACATTGAATGAAAAGACCCATGTGATGATTTCAGCTTTTTTCAAAGAGGATTGGTGGATATGGCCATATGGCTATGGATAATAAATAAAAAGTTTTCAAATACTCTGTGTACAAAACTCGTTTCTACATCTGTGACAATTTACAATTCTCAAATCTTTTTCCGTGTCATTTGATTCACTCAACAAACGAAATGAACGAGTTGACTCGGGAAAAGATTCGTTCATTTTGATGAACAGGAGAGTCGCGCGTCACAGAACAGAGCAAGGCGACCATTTGAGCTTATAAAACTTAAACTTTGTTATTTATTAATTAAATGAGCGATCGTTTCACTTGATAAGACCCTTATTCATCATCTGGAGTCGTTTAAAGCCCTTAAAGTCCATTATATGTTTTCATCAAAAACCTTAATTTCTTTTCGACTGAAGAAAGAAAGACATGGACATCTTGGATGACACGGGGGTGAGTAAATTATCAGCAAAAGTGTTTTTAAAAAGTGAACTAATCCTTAAGAGTACATCACCCACAGCTGCAATGTTGATATGGTTGCATCTGTAGTTTCGTGGCGTTTGACTGCTATTCTGCAGATACCTGAAGGAGTTATTAAGTGCGTAAGTGATCTGTTTTGAAGAAAATGCTGTGAAATACTGTATATTCATGGACACGAGGGCTTCCGGTCAGTCTTTGTCTGTCTCTTTACTCCACTCCCCGCACTTCTGCCTGTTTGCCTCATAAATAAGTAATCAAGGCCAGCTCGTACTAATGGCCTTGGAAAAGAGGGACTAGAGAGATGTGTGTGTGTGTGTGTTACTTCAGATGTGTGTGTAAGATGTGTATGTATCACATCACAGACACACACACAACCACGCCTCATTTTCCCAGAGCTTCAAGAGCATTAAACCTGTTCCCCGACATCTTAATAGCAGCACACCTCCTTTCTGCTTTGTCTACATGAGAAGACACTGCATGAATAATACAGTCTTTATGTGTGAGTACATTCACATGTACAGTACATCAGTCAGGCTCGTTATTTAACCCATTAAAAAGGGTAGTTCACCAAAAAAATAAAATTAATTTACTCACCCTCATGTCATCCCAAACCTGCCTGACTTATTTAAAATATAAAATAATAAGTTACCATATGTATTCCAGTATTTGTATAGTCTTCAGTACTGTGCGCGATAGATTCAACCCAATCTCACGGGAATTCGTGTGTTTTACGAGATGGCTGATTCGGACGAATTCATACGATTTTTGCTAAATCATACATGTTTTACGTGTTGCCCAATTCGTATGAGTTCGTACTAAGTACTGACCCCTGACCCCGCCCCTAAACCTACTCATCACCGGGGTTTAGACAAATCGTACGAAATCGTATGAGTGAGGTCATCGTACTCGTACACATAAGCTCACTTGTACGAATTGGTCGTGAGATAGTGTTGGATAGATTCGTTGTGTTTTTTAGTTAATATATACAGTTCAAGTTGGGTTGTTTCATGAAACGTGAGGTTATGTGCAATGTTCATCAAGATGTGTCATGGGATACAGTGAAGCAGGACTGTCAAAAGTCAGAGAAGAGTTCTTCACCCAATGACTCTGGAGGGATGCTCTTTGCTTTCTTAACCTTTAACCCAGCTAATAAAGAGCAAGAAGGGATGGGGTCGGTTGATCTTCTACCATCCTGACCTCGTGGCCTCTGGAACCAGTGAATCCCCCTATGAGGGCCTTGTCTGGCGGGGACAGGCCCTGTTGAGGACACTCCAGGGGTCGGGGATGGGCCTTTAGAGGCTGTCAGTCACAGCTCCATGCATCTGTCAATCACGGGGCAGCGGTGTGTGAAAATGGACCTTTTCTAAGACACCCTAATCCAAATGTAAAAACACTCCACTTAAAAGCAGCAGCATTAGGGCTTACAAATCACTTACATAATTGAGCGATTTCAAAGCTCTTATTCTAAAATTAGATGTTTGCATTTATAATAGTTCAAAATCATGTGTGTTTGCAGCTCCTTCTGTTTTACACTAGCATTTTCTGGTTTATGGAGTGATAAAAAAGAGATATCCTCTGTAAAAACCTTTAATTTGTCAATTCTGGAAATGTGTGGAAATTAGTGCATATTTAATTAGACAGTGTCTCATTTGTATATTGAAACACAGCTTGTTCGCTTTGTCACATGTTTTAAGGGTCTTTAACCTGTAATTAGAACAACTGTCTGCTCTGTTGTAACATCACAGACCTCATTTATAAAAATGTTTCGAAACCATCATTTGGTCTTACGATCATTTCTCAAATGTGCGTACGAGTAATTCAGAGAACTAACGAAAACAGTGCGTACACCCCTCTCTTCCAGATGTGAAACTGATTAATGATTAATGGCCTGATTAATGTCCTGAACATATAATGTCCAAATGCTTTACTTGAGAATCGCCAGCGGCAAGACTTGCTTAAATTATCCAAATACCTCTGAAGTCTGAAATCGCGTATTTTCTGAGAACGTAGGCTACTATATTTTAAATTGAATTTACTTTGCGACCGTCAAAACTACGCTCTATATATGGGTAGCATGAATGCAGTGATGGGGGTAACGCATTACAACTAACCTGAGTTAAATAATCAGATTACTTTTTCAAGTAACTAGGGCTGTGTATTGGCAAGAATCTGGCGATACGATACGTATCACGATTCATGGGTCACGATTCAATATATTGCAATATATTCCGATACTGTCCATAAGGCGATATATTGGGATTTTTTTTTTTTTAAGTAGGACAATAATTTTAGAAAAAGTAATATTTAAAAAAAAACATGATGTGAATTAAATGATGTGAAATAATTCAGTACTCAGAAAATCAAACTAGCCAGCTATGTTGTTTCTAGCAAAACGTAAAAAAAAAAAAATCGATATTTCGTTTCTGAAAATCGATACAGTATTGCAAAATAAAAAATATTGCGATACTCAAGTGTATCGATTTTTTCTTACACCCCTACAAGTAACTAGTAAGTTACTTTTAAAATTACATCAACATATCTGAGTTACTTTTTCAAATAAGTGACGCAAGTTCATTTGTTTTTCCATTTATTGACTGACATTCAACTAACCATGCAATTAGTTACTTCATCCTTTGTCATCATCATATAGGTGACGCCATTTCACATTTCGTCGAAATACTACGCACAAGGCATCCTTTAGTGTCAATATAACACGCAGAACCCAAGGAGTCATAAAGGGTGAGTTGCATCTTTTAGCATTAATATGAGATGCAGACTCTACCCCAGACCTAAACCTACCCATAACAGTCACGAGTGTTATATTGACGCTAAAGGGTGCCATGTGCGTAGTATTTCAACGAAATGTGATATGGCGTCACCTATATGATGTCAAATGAGGAGAATGTGTTGAAATATTGTAATGCTTTACTTTTAAAAGTAACATTTCCAGGCCAGTTGCACTGCTACACTTCTATTCAAAAGTCCTCTGGGATAGTAAAGTGTCCATCGAACGCACTTCAAAATCTCGCCGGAAGTTGTAAGTATTTTTTTATTTTTTTTCGCAAACTACGTATTCGGACATGCTCTTTTGGTATAACCTTTTTTGCATACTGTATATAGTAGGGAAGCATTCGATTTCGGAGTGTCCTAAACCCTGATGTGGCACTAAGCACTTTTCCATGTTTTTAAATATGATGACGTTGGATTTTTGCGTTTTATAAATAAGGACCCTCGACACTATTGCGTGTCTGCAAAATGTAGTAACTCACTAGCTACATTTTAGTAATCAATAAGAGAATTCAAATCTGATGAGAACAACAAACTAATTGATGTGTACTTATTGTTTTGGGGGGAGAAAATCTAATTGAAGAACTGAGAATAACTGTATTGTGATTATTCAACTGGTGTATATTCAAGTATGGAGATATCGTGTTCAAGTGTCTTAAATAAAAGGCAGTTTTTCCAGCACGGTGACTCCCTGAAGGTGAGACTGGTGTGTGTGGAGCCTGGGCGGCTGGGGAGAGTGGAGCTGTTGACAGGTGGAGGTGTGATGGAGAAGCCGGCGCCAGAGAGAGCTGAAGGGGCTGGAGAAGGCCACGGTGCCGGGCAGAGCGGAGCCAGCCTGCAACCCCGAATCACAGGGATTTGGGAAACACTGGGCATCATTGGCCATATATTTCAATTCTTTTTGCATTCAAAATATATATACTGACTTTTATTTATTTTAAACTGAACTGTATTCATTTTTTTTATTTTGAAATCTAATGTTTAAATTAATGTCATGGTGATTTTTTTTTTCTTCTTTTATTTATTTTTTATTTATTTATTATTTTTTTTTGATAATGTTGTGCTGCTCATCTTGGCCAGGTCACTTCTGTTAAAGAAATTTGGAATCTCAGAAAGTTTTATCTGGTTAAATAAAGGGATTTTTTTTTTTTTTTTTAAATATATATATTATGTAAATATATTTTCTACCGAGACATTTTTTTTTTGTATTTGTATTCCATTTTTGTATATTTATATATTTTTTTTTTATTATTTTAAGCATTTAAAAATATATTTTGCCCCCCATATAAAATGTAAAAAATGTATGTGTACAACATATATTTAAATATTTTAACCAGAAAAAAATATATATTCTTGCTGTATGGGTAATGTAGGTTAAAATTGTCCAAAATGTCTCCTCCTCATTTCAGTTTGTTAATGAATCCAAGTAAATGAATCTCAATTACAGGCTGTCTAGACTCGACTGAACACCATGGCTGTGATGGAGTTTGTGTCGGCCCATCTGTGTTGTGGTGATCGGGTTAGAGGTTGGTGGTGTTTTTAAAGTCGGGTTGGCTGAAATCGATGTATCCTGCTCTTATGTGGCCAATGAGATGGTGGGAAAGAGGAAATTTGGGAAAGATGGGAGATTTCCTCCCTGCTAACATGTTCCCACCGAACCAATTTCATCCACCCCGTGGGACTCGTATGCTAAGCGGTTTCTTCGCATCATCCCTTGAGAAATGTGAAATATTCAATTATTAAATAAAAATAGCGATTTCTTTGATAACAGTTTATTAATCTATCGGTCCATCTATCTATAGCTGTGTACCCGAGGTGGGCCTGTCCTCGATGAAAGGATGGCGTGGTGGAAGAGTGATGTGCGGCGGGGGAGACGGAAGAAAGAGCGAGGGAGTGGGGGAGGACTGCTGGGTGGCTGAGTGCAGACAGCTGGAGGAGGAGTTGATGGGAATGGTATCTGCGAGGTCAGGGGTCACTGGAGAGAGCTTTAGCACACTTCCGCTGCCGGCCCCACGGCTCTCCGCTCTCTGGAATCCTGCTCCTCCAGCTCCCACTCAAACTTGTGAGTTTTAATCCATGTTTCTTCCCTTTTCAATATATTTTCTGTCTCCCTCACTCCATTTATCTCTACTAACCAAAAAAAAAAAAAAGTGCAATAACCATGTTTATTGGATGTGGGACTAGTTTTTGGGGACATGCAAAAAATTTATTTTTCAAAGTTGTAAATAAAACAGATTATTGGAGGACATTTTACTATGTTTAAATTCATTTAAATAATTGTCATGTTTAATTCAATGTGTTAATACTCGCTGTTTCTTTGCAATTATTAGCGATAAATCAAGTAAATCTTACACCATTTTTAAAGGAGTAGTTCACTTCTGAAAAAGCTTTTGCTGATAATTTACTCGCCCCCGTGTCATCCGAGATGTCCATGTCTTTCTTTCTTCAGTCGAAAAGAAATTAAGGTTTTTGATGAAAACATTCCAGGATTTTCTCCATATAATGGACTTCAATGGGGTCCAAAAGACAGTTTCAGTGCAAACTGTTCAAAGGGCTTTAGACGATGAATAAGGGTCTTATCAAGCGAAACGATCACTCATTTAATAAATCAATAACAAAGTTTAAGTTTTATAAGCTCAAATGCTCGTCTTGCTCTGTTCTGTGATGCGCGTTCGTGATTCTCCTGTTCATCTAAATGAACGAATCTTTTTTCAAGTCATGACTTGAAGGGTCCTAGATAAGACTCTTAGGCCCCGTCCACACTACTGCGTTTTCGTTTAAAAATGGAGAATTAAAACGAATACGATCTCCGTCCACACCAGCGTTTTGTCTGCGTATTAGAATTGATCTCCGTCCACATTGAAACGACTGAAAACGCGGATCACGTGACCATTCACCCACACTGGGCATGCGCGCGCCGGTGTAAACAGTGGTTGGCGAATCAGGGAAGGACACGTCATGACTGATGACACCCAAACATAGAGCCGAGCGTGAGCCTCTGCGTCATCGTTTGTAAACTCCTCCGTTTTGTCTCGTCCACACTAAAACGCCCTCCGGAGTTTCAAAACGCAAAATGCAGCTGCAGCGTTTCTAAACTTCTCCGTTTTAGGTCTTCGTTTTTCCCGTTTTAGTGTGGACGGGAGGTGCAAACGTAGCAAAAGGTCTCCGTTTTTAAACGAAAACGCAGTAGTGTGGACGGGGCCTTATTCATCGTCTGGAATCGTTTGAACAGTTTGCACTGAAACTGTCTTTTGGACCCCATTGAAGTCCATTATATGGAGAAAATCCTGGAATGTTTTCATCAAAAACCTTAATTTCTTTTCGACTGAAGAAAGAAAGACATGGACATCTTGGATGACACGGAGGCGAGTAAATTATCAGCAAAAGCTTTTTTTTTTTTTAAAGAATAAAAAAAGTCAATAAAAAGATAGATAGATAGATAGATAGATAGATAGATAGATAGATAGATAGATAGATAGATAGATAGATAGATAGATAGATAGATAGATAGATAGATAGATAGATCAACTACTACTATCCCATCGACGCCACAACAGTATTTTTTTCCACAAGCATTCAAAGTCTTTCTTTATTTTTCCAGTGTTTCCTCTCCTCTCCATGGCCTACATGCATGTGTGTGTGTGTGTGTGTGTGTGTGCTCCCACAGTCAATCAATGGCAGTATGGATCTCCTGCTGCTGCTGTAATATAGATCTGCCCTTGCTCGATCCATGCAGTCCTGTCATTTCAACAGCGGAAACGCTGAGCTCTCTCTCTCTCTCTCTCTCTCTCTCTCTCTCTCTCTCTCTCTCTCTCTCTCTCCGCATATCGAGTGGCTGTCTCTCTCTGATGGCCCTCGCACATCCGCGCGCAGAGGCCAAACTATGATGAGGATAATATCTGTTATTTGGCCCCAGCCAGGGAAGCAGCACACACTGCACTACCATTAAAGGGCATTCGTGTGTGTGTGTGTGTGTGTGTGTGTGAGAGAGAGAGAGAGAGAGTAAGCATGTATCTGTAGAAAGTTTGTGTGGGCTTTAAGGATCAAGATAGCATGTGCTGAACGCTATACATACGTGTTTTTGTAACATGATTCTGTCATCATCTGTGTGTTTCTCTTTTAACGCCCCCCCCCCGCCTGTCCTCCCCCTCCCACACACACACACACACACACACACACACACACACATGCAGATGTTCTGGATTGTGGTGATCCAATATCCTCTTGTTCCGCTGTCTAAAATAAGAGAGAGCTGTTGTACATTTCCCCGGAGCCGAGGAGAGATTCTCACGGCGATACAGCTGACCCGGGACCTGCTGGCCTAACCCACGGCATTCACACCGAGTCTGGGGTCGCTTTTTTATATGAATTAGGGAGTCATTTACGTTCAGATATGGGGGAAGATGTGATAAAAATCTTGTCGTCTAGTCAATTAACAATTGCAATCCGTACAATCAATTCATTTGATTTGCAACAAGAACACACATAGTTTTGATTCACAGAAAAAAGACCTCCATAACCTCATATTTGTGTTTCAGTGTTTCAGAAAACATCTCAACTTCACAAACTGGGATTTCAGTGTGAAATAAATATTAAACTTTTCAATCCAAATCTTTCTAGGACTGAGCGATCCATTGAAACTCTACACTGTAAAAAATATTGATGGTTTAACTTAAAAAAGTAAGTAACCTGGGTTGCCTTAAAATGTTAAGTTCATTGAACTGGAAAAAGTGAGTTAATACAATGAAGGAGATTAATTTAAGCATCAGAAACTCAAAATTATATGTTATCTGAACTAAATAAAATATTAATATATAAATAAATAACTAAATAAATAATTAAGTTGATTTGACAAAATAAAATATGTTGTGATAACAAATCTTGAAAATATTTTTTTTACAGTGTATGCTCTATACTTTTATGATATGCCCCCACTAATTCTCTCACATGTTTCTGTCTTTCCTAAATTTATTTCACATATAGCAACATTAAACTTTTTATTAGTTTAATATGATTTAAGCTCAATATGGAGTGGTAAGTTGAGGTGAAACACTTAAACATGGAAAGTTAATGGGCCCAATTTTTTGAGTTTTTTTAAATAATAATAATAATTTAATATTTTATAAAACCGCTTTCATTAATTCCGTTAAAATGATCTTGGCCGACCCCATGTTGTTGTCTGGAGAGCTATACCACATCTGAGCATTTCCCCACCAAAATATACGTTTTTAAATAACAGTAATGTCAATTATATTTATATACATGTAATATTATAGGGAATGAGATGTGATAAATGTACAGTGTTTTTAACCGTGTGGTCCTGATGTGCAGCTGTGTGTTGGTGTGTCTAATCCTGACGCTGGAAACAGGAAACGCTGGAGCATTCCTCACATTCTTTCAAAATGCTGCAAATTGCTGAGCACATCATTTCGACCGGACACGATCACTGACCTGAGGTAAAGCGAGAGAGAAACAGGAGGAATAGAGACTGATGCACATGTGGGAGAGAGAGAGAGAGAGAGAGAGCACTAAAACACTATCTGTTCCGTTCCACTCACATCAATCCATGCTCTCACATTTGTGGTCGCATTTATAACCTGCAAACGGAAATATTAGTCAATCATCGAGCAGATCCGTTCAGCAGGATCTCGGCTTCAAAAGACAAAATGATGCCTTAAATGGGCCAATGCATCTCGTGAAAGGATGTACCGAGCAGAGTAAAAAAGCTTTAGTCACTAAAGCTTGGATGATTACTCAGCTTGAACAGCAGCAATAACCAGAAACGGGCTCTTTACAAGCCTGATGCATGACTCAGACGGAGGCCTTCCTGAAGCGCATTAATAGCTGAAGGAAGTCTCGGCCACTGTGATGGTCAAGCCTTGTGCTGGTTTCCTTCTCTTTGCACGTACAAATGGGGAGGAAACATTTTCTTTTAGTTGGTGAATTCCAACGAGATCTGCTGGATAAATTATTGAGAGCATTCTATCAAATCTGAGCACTCACTCGCTCTCATCCACTGCAGGTTAATAGTGTTTTAAAGGAAGACTCCGGGACGATGGACCACAGTACGATAAACAGATGTTCTCCACTGTAAATTATGTAGCCGGCACAGTCCACTCGAAGCTTAACAGGAAAAACACACACCTAATATTAATGGTGTGGTTCACCCAAAAATCTAAGTCTTTCACTTCCATAGGGGGGAAAAATACTACACTCTAAAAGTGCCGGGTTGTTTTAACTCAACTTTGGGTCAAATATGGACAAACCCAAATGTTGGGTTAAAATGTAATTAGAAAATTTAACCCAATGGCTGGGTTTGTCCATATTTGACCAAAAGTTGAGTTAAAACAACCCAGCCATTTTACAGTGTATGGAAATACTATGGAGGAAGTCTGGTTACCAATGATGACAAAAAATAAATAAATAAATAAATACATTTTTGGCAAAACTATTGATCATCCATTTCTCATCTCAAATCTTTTCTGTTAAATTTAAAACATATGTAAGATACATTACATATACACAAATATAAAGGATTATGTAATATAGTAAATATGAAATTATAACATTTTATATTCAAAGAAAGTGGTGAAACTGCTTGAAAATTAACTTTATTAAAAAAAAAAAAAACTAAAAAAGTCTCAAAAATCTACAAACGACTGACAGACAAAAAAGTACAGTGAAAAGAAAAATCACAGATCAAAATACTTAAAGGAGTAGTAGCTTTTGCTGATAATTTACTCGCCCCCGTGTCATCCAAGATGTCCACGTCTTTCTTTCTTCAGTTGAAAAGAAATTAAGGTTTTTGATGAAAACATTTTTTTTCCATATAATGGACTTCAATGGGGTCCAAACGGTTCAAGGTGCAAAAGACAGTTTCAGTGCAAACTGTTCAAAGGGCTTTAAACGATTCCAGACGATGAATAAGGGTCTTATCAAGAGAAACGATCGCTCATTTAATAAATAAATAACAAAGTTTAAGTTTTATAAGCTCAAATGCTCGCCTTGCTCTGTTCGTGACTCTCCTGTTCGAACTCATTCATCAAAATGAACGAATCTTTTTTCGAGTCGTGACTCGAAGGGTCCTTGATAAGACCCTTATTCATCATCTGGTGTCATTTAAAGCCCTTTGAACAGTTTTCACTGAAACTCTCATTTGGACCTTGAACCGTTTGGACCCCATTGAAGTCCATTATATGGAGAAAATCCTGGAATGTTTTCATCAAAAACCTTAATTTCGTTTCGACTGAAGAAAGAAACACATGGACATCTTGGATGAAGTTTTTACCAAATATTATAAGCATTAGCAATGTCTATTTGATAATGCTAATTTTAAGGCATTCGGACTCTCATATTCAAAGGAATCTGCATGTCACATGACTGCTTTGTACGATACGCATCTCGACTTTAATGGGCCTGAGAATGCACTGACTCAAGAGGGACACATTCATGTAGTTTTCATTTCCTCTTCCCGCTTCTCGTCTCCATTCCTGCTACCTCACACACCATTCAGGAAAGTGAAGCCCGTTGCCAGGCGGGAAGAACGTCAGTGGCCGATAAAGCCATCGGGAGGAACTTGGAAAGAACATGTTTGATGTCAGCGCCAGCGTATTTTTGGGCCCGTGCGGAACAAAAGGCCTGGTATATTTAGCGGTGGTCAGGAAGCAGGCCGTGGGGTTCAGCAGAGGCCTCGTCCACTTTCCCACACTTGCCGACCGGAAACAGGCGATGACAACTACTCCACCGAGAGGCCCCAGGTCGCCTGTTAGGGGAGCCATTGAGCTCAGAGGAAGGAAGAGGTCATCCAGCCCTCCCCCATCACATCCCAGCTTTCCAAGAGTGACCTGAGCTTCCACCGTGATGCATATTTTGTCAACACCAGGCGTTTTAGGGAATATGAAGGTCCTGGCCCAGTTGCATGTAGGCAGACACACGCTAAATCTCTTATAATAGGATCATTGTGCTTCAAGTTAAAGCTGTAAAAATGGCATCACAAATAAATGAGTTTCTCCACATGTCTTTCGGTTGCATCTGTCCTACGCTCTTACCCTGGCTTGTACTCAAGCTTGGCATACTTTAGTGGCATGCTTATCCTAGACACATTTCCTCCGCAGGAAACACAGTATTAGATTGCAGTTTTATTTATTTACTTCATTCACACAGCTTGATTGCTGAATGCTCAGGGGATGATGGAGTTTGCAAAAGCATTTCCCTTGCAATCTGGTATTGGTCTTGTTGATTTTGCCATTTCTGCTTTATTTTCTGTCAATATGTTATTCAGGTATTAATTCTACTTGATCTAGAGTAGGGGAATATCAACAATCCTCACTAACTGTACCACAACTTATTTCTGAACATTTAGGCCTGGTTTCAGTGATTGAGCTTAGACTAAGCAAGGATTAGGATTAGGCCTTAGTTCAAATATGACATTTCAGTAGCTTTTATTTTATGTACCTGCCTTGTAAAAAAACATTGGTGTGCATCTTGAGACAAAACAATGGCACTGACATATTTTAGGATATGTCATTGGAAGTGACTTTCAGTTAAACCAGCTCAAACATGCGTTTTGGAGACAAGGTTGTAATGGTTAAAGAAATGAGCGTGACGCTGTTGCCTCGACCTCTGTATGTACTGGGTTTTGTCTCCATCTAGTGGTCGGCGGGTGTCTATACACACACACACACAGTTTGACGTTTATTAAGTTTTTGCTCCGAGTCACATTTAAAATGTAACGTTAAAGCATCAGTCACAGACACTTTAATTTAAGCCACATAAATACAGGCTCAGAATAATAAATGTTTGTCGTGAGAGCTGTAGTGCAACTAAACACGGGCTAAAGCCATACACAGTGTGTTACCGCGTGTTACCGACAGAAGGCAGTGTTGCCTTATTATCAGTGTGTGTTCACGCGTGTGCAGTTGAAATTGCTCTGGTACTAAATCCCAAATTAAGATGATTTAATTTGATGTCCAGTTTGTTGCTTTTCTCCAGTCTGATACTATACCATACCAAAATGCCAACAGATTACCAGTGGAACCGTCTTGGCATCAGTACGGTAGGCCTAGTTTTATGATGTTAACAACTTGTTCAAATGTAAATACACAGCCTTGTTGAAGGTTAATTTTCTCTCACGTTGTAAACTGCGTACTACTTATATTCTGTATATGTGGCTTTTTAAATGTTTTGATACTGCTCAAATATTTGAATAACGCTATTAGAAATCCCAAACCATACTTGTTGAACACGTTAAACTCTAAAATCAAGGATTGCTGTTTGAACACATGTAGGCCTATATTTAATTTAATTGGACTGCGGCCTTAGACAAGGAATATGTTTTCTAAATGTTTTCTAGATAAACAAATGGGACATTACTGACCTTCAGGGATAGCATTTTTATTATTGTTTGTCACTCTCAGTGCTAGCCTAACATCTTTTAAGTGGTTGTTTGGAAGTTTCCACACTATATAATTCATATATGTCTTTAAATATGTTTAATTGTTGACACTTGACTAGTTGCTAAATTGCATGGATAAGCCTCTTTGTTGAAAATGTGAACATTTCCCCTCAAACTAATGCTTTACGTCAGTTTGAGAGTTATGTTGACGTAGAAGCAAATTACTTCATCTGGCCGTAGTCGGTCCAGGATCCATTGGCTGTTTACAGGCAAAAACCTTGAAGATCAAGTGAATGCAGGCAAATGAAGAGGAACGTAATAAAGAGGTGTCTGAAAGGCGATATCTGAGGGATTTATTTATTTTCTGATGGGGGGAACGTGGGCACGAAATTGTTTGGGGAGTTTAAATGCTGAAGTATTGAGGGAGTTCAAGGCCAATAAATTTAGAGAGCACAAAAGTCTATTTTTTATTATTAATCCTCAAAATGAATTTGATTCATTTGGGGGGAGGTGGGGGGGGTCGAGACAGAGTTGATTTTTCTTCTTTTCTTTTCCCCTCCATTTTTCAACAGATGTAGAAATGATTGAATTCCCAGCAGACCTCATTATCTGAATCCTCCTGATGCCCAGGGAGGGCTTAAGGTCTTAAAGAAACGATTCAAACATGATTTGTATTAAAGCCAACAATCTCCCGCGCTTGAACATAAAATTACTGAGAACTTACACAGAAAAATGTGTGTGTGAGGGAGCTGTGTTTGTTCACTTTCAACTGTTGATGCATTCGGCTCGATGAACCTTAACTCGGATTACGTCGAAAATGAAAAGTATTGTTTTGGTCTGATGTGAAATTTGAATCATTTTGACACACTAAGCAAGCACTGAACGAAAAGTCATCGGCTGATGCACCGCAACTTTTAGCACATGCATTCACAAGAGCGAAAGGCTTTAGCATTAGCACAGTTTATTAGCGGATGCATAATGACTTAAAGCAGGCCTCATGGGAGCTTCCTTCTCTTCTGTGTGTTAATTAGTGCTTTGTTTGCTCTGTTTATTAATGGCTCAGCTTTAACCTTACAAATCCGTCTCCGGCAGGCACGCACCCATGCCAATTCTCTTCTTTTTTTTCTTAAACTACTAGCGAAAGCAATTGACGACACTAAACAGAAGTGACTTTAGGTTTCCTCCGCTTTCGTAAAGCGACGTTTGATCCGTATTCTGTCATGCTGGTTGAGAGACGGGCCTCAAAGGCGGGAGAGAGAGACATGAATGAGAGATATGTTTCTTTGTACCGACTGGTGTGGAAATATATTCGAGAAAATTGACTGTGATGGTGAAACCCATGGCGAAATTGTCTAAGGGGACGACATGCCCACCAGTGCCCCATCCTGAATGGATTCCCACTGTGGGACTGGCAACCACATATCGCTATGACCAATGGGCAAGAGCAGTTCTTTGATTCTTAATATTCCTAGCAATCCAAGGCCTAGGCAGCATGTATGGCCTCACAATCCACTTTCCCTGTTCAATCCGCTTCTCATACTCACTGTTTCGCTGAATAAAAAGCTTTGAAGAGGAAAAAAAGATAGAGAGGGAGGATCGATTCCCCCTCTGAAAGATGCAGGGCCGAACAGGGCCCGCGCTGCATTGTGAGTCAGGCCCCTCGTCGATCGATAGCGCAACTCGAAGTCAGGAGAAGGCTGAACTCCCTGGTTGAATGAAGCACAGCTAAAAACACCAGAGGAAAAGCAGGAATGTTGAGAGGAAAGGCAATTGACCGGCAGATTGATTGATGGGTGATATAAATTCAGATTTTGGGGCATGTGCTGGGTGTAAATGTTAACAGTTGTGTAGCGAGTCTGCATACGTATGCCACCGAATGAGTGATTCAGTGAAGACTTGGCAGCAACGGCATAATAATAGCCAGAGCAATAGCCCGCCTAGTGGATAATGACTTCATCTACTGCTAATGAGGCAAAGACTGCTCTTTGTTCTTCTTCAAATCAATAGACGGATCATAATAAGACCTGGCTCGTTTAAAGCTTTCCAAGAGGATCAGAGCGGCGTGACTTTTATGAGGACGGACCCAAGCTGCTCCACATTATCTCAGATAAGAAGGCCTGAGCAGACCTATGGGAATTGGGGTTCTCCAATCATTTGCCGCCCTATCAGGGCACAAGAATGTGGACCAATTATAGTACAAAGATTCAATTACCCGGGCGGGAACCTTTCGAGACGACACATTCTCGCACGTTGAACATTTTTACATTTTACGGTCTCGAGTTCTTTCATGTTTCGATTGCATGTACGCATCATAGGATAGGCCCCGCCCACACTATTTGGTGTTTGAATTAGCATCTGCACCTCCCTGTGCCTGAACAAACAGTTCCTCGTGCAATCCTGCGATAGACCCGTCAAGGCTCCCCCATCTCTGGGGCACTGTTCCTTGATAACCCATTAATCTGGCCAGGCATCCGAGAGCCTGGGCAAACACCATCTCTATATGGTAAACACCCTCCCCTCTCCCCCTCTGTTGCCCAGGTGGCTGGGCACGGGAGCCTGGCGCCGTGGGGTTAAATTCTTTCAGATCATGTACACATAATAGGCCCGGTTAATATTCATGACAGGGGCCAGGTACAGGGAAGGTTAAATTTGACTTACTTTTCAAAAGCGCATTACTAATGCATGATGCCAATAAGAATATTCAAAGAGGCTGGGTGACCAAAGGTTGATGAGATCCTTACCTCTCCACTGACATTTTAAACACATTACCATGTGGGCGCCCTGCCTCTCAATTGTGGGGAGAGAATAAATTGCTGGCTAATCACGGCTAACCCCCGGCCTGTCCGAGAACAGACCTGCATGATGATGTTACTGGTGGTGAGCGGGCCACTTGCGGGTTATGTGGGCACTCTTGTGGAGTCTGGGTAACTGGAGAGGAACAATCTCGAGCAAACTGATCCTAACTGAGATAAGCGTCAAAGTCAAAACCATAATATGGCAACGTTGCTTGCCATCTATTGTGGCATTAAAAGCACATGTACAGAAGCTAGGCTTTTGAGTACCATCTTACAATCTTGTCAGTTTTACTGAAGGGGTCATGTGACACCTTTTTCACATGACATTTAGGGACGACAAGTAGATCTTAAATTGTAAAGTCTGAAGGCAAAGCAGGATATGCTGTGTTCTCATGGATTTCTTGTTTACTTTGTACCTCAAGTGTCCAAGTAAGTCTTGTGTCTAGCATACTCTCTACCAGCGGCAGCTTCACTGCCATTCACAACTCCAATCCCGTGCATGGGGGAGTATTGTGAATTCGTACTTATGTTTTTTCTGCCTACCTGGCATTTTTGCAGCCGCGGTCTGGGTTCTGTAGCTACTGCAGTTGGCAATGGACCACCTATCTACTATCTAGATAGGAAGATGCCATCTGACTGACCTGTAAAGTGACCTGAGTTCGTTTTGCTCAGTGTCAAGTAGGGTTGGGTATCGTTTGAATTTGAACGATTCTGATTCCGATTCCTTGTTTCGATTCCGGTTCCTAACGATTCTCGATTCCGATTCTTTTAAGAGGCAGGGTCAAAAAAGTTTAGCTAACCTTGCTAACCAACGGTCTTTCTGAAGGAAATACTCCTTTTGTCACAAATTTTGCATTTTGCCGAGATTTCGTTATTTTTAGAAAAGTGAAGCCACACTTTGGATCGCCGACGTAAGCTACTCATGTTCGACTCGCGCGGTTATGCCAACACTTCCGGTAGACGCTTTTTCGTTGGTGTTGTTCAGCGGTTTCTTCTTCCGCTCGGCAGACTGTGAATATCGAAACTAGGAATCGAAATTTTAACTTTTGAACGATTCCGGGAAAAACGGAAAGTTAGTCCCGGTTCCAATCGATACTCGATTCTCGATACCCAACCCTAGTGTCAAGTTTAGGGATGGGTAAATATCGCTACAAGACCGGCTTGCAAGCATACATCATTCATTCAAGTTCGCCATTAAAAGTTCAAGTTAAATGCTGCAACAATCTGCATTAAAACACCTAATTAATTAGTCAGAGATGTCTGTAAAGTTGAATGAATAAGCACCTGTGAACTTTGTCAAGAGCTATCCCTCTCCAGTCTATCGCGGTACACGCCTGTCTCCGGTCAATGCCACAACTCGATCTTCCAGTGAAAACGAACATGCAATTGCAACTTTGATTGCTCAGGCAACAACATGCAACATGATTGTAAGAAGTTGAAATGAGTTCAACTCTTGTCAGTTTTGTTTGTATACATAAGCCTGTCTTGATGTCTTCTCATGAAGAACTGACAAGCCATTGTCCTGCTTGGAAAGCAAAGCCAGCCTATAGCATTTCAGTCATTCTGCATGTGAATGCGGTAACAATGAATACATTAAATATAACAGACATTTTTCATTGAAGAAACGATTTTGTCTTGATGCTGCTGTTTCAAACCGTCCCCCATCGTCCAGAAGTCTGGATACCAGAGGTAGTCTCTCATGGCTTGTCACAGGTTGGTCACCCGCAGGCATCTGATGGACAAAGCGATGTGTTAGATAACAGACAGAGGGCAAACTTTCATCCTTCAGACCTAATCAGTGTCAGCGGCAGCTGAAATGGAGATGTCTGTCACCCTGAGGCACAACAGAGCTACAGTCAGGAGGTAGAGGAGCAGCGCTGCGGGCTTCAGGTGACCGGCATACAGTTCCCTGTATCTCACAATCCTGAATATAATCTAAACCTGCTGGAGTCTTAAAGCTTAAACATCATGCTAACACTTGTTTTGCTGGTTGTGAGTAAGACTCACTTTCTAAATATTTTGTTTTTCTTCACCATCAAGTTTGCAGGGTTATTTATTGGCAAGGGGTGTGTTGTGCTTTCTTAAAATGTGTCTCGCTTTCCTTCTTTGGCTTTTTGTTACTAAAAGACAGGGGCCTGATTTATAAATATGATGTATTTTCTACACACATATTGGGATTTATAAAAAATAAACATTGCATAAATATGAGTGTACAGTCCGCACACTCCAGACCGAGCTTTTTTACCGAAGTGATGGTTTTCACTTTAGATCAATATTGCACTCTTCTTTAATGAAGTTAAGTAGTCAAATTAGGCTACATAAAGTCATTATGATAAAGTTAAACATCGACCCACAGCTCCGGTCCAACAACAACAACCAGACCTTCTTCTGTTTCCGGCGTGACGATCGAGTCTGTCCCAAAAACAGCTCTCACTGCGGACTCGCGCTAAGGGCCCTATCGGTCTGCACTACATGAAGTGTGTACTCTGAGGAAGTCCACAAGTCCAGCGTGTGCCATTTGAGATCGTGCTGTGCGCATGATGGAATAATGTTCTGAGAAAACATTTCTCGTAAGAACAATAATCAATGATGTGCAGTTTCATTTGGTGGTAAAACGGTCCATTGGCTGATATGTATAATATTTATAATCCGTATCTCATATTTTCCTAATATGGAAATAATATGCAGATGAGGATATGCATAGTAAAAATAGGCATTAGGGTCCATATATGGCAACCCGGTCTCATCCCAAGACGTCATATAACTGACATTTTGGGACGTCTTTTGACCATACGTCAATATTCGCCTTTTTAGGGCCCCCTTAAACGTCGGTAGATGTGGTTATGGGATCCTAACTCTACCCCAGACCTAAACTTAACCCTAAACCTAACCCGTCACCTAACTGACGTTAAAGGTAAAGCGTCAGTTGTATGACGGCCCGGGATCGCCATCTACCGACGTTTAAGGGGGCCCTAAAAAGGCGGATATTGACGTATGGTCAAAATACGTCCCAAAACATCAGTTATATGACTTTTTGGGATGAGACTGTGTTATATATGGTGATGGGATGGAGATACACACACACAATCTTCTGCTGACTGCATCCTTTGTGAATCCAAAATCTTTAGCTTTAGTGCGTACGCACACTTTTAGGATGAAATCCATAAAGTTTTATACACGAGGCCCCGGGTTTTTAGGCCTTTAAAAGAATTACTAGAGGATGAATTTTTCATCTAATCTCTTTCTATAAATGATATTATCTAAGTCCTTCTAGACCTGACTCCCAATGGGTGTCTCCTCAGACCTGGGCCCTGGTTCCTTCTTAAACGGTGGTAAATGGCTCTCGGCACAAATAATGCATAAACAGCTGTTTTGCCCAAGTAAGTTATCCTCTTAAAAGATTTAGAAGCCTCTCCCGTACTCTCTCCCACTCACTCTCTCTCTCTCTCTCTCGGTTAATTCATCAATTTCTTATGATAGCAACAGTTCGGAGCAGCGCAAGTGTTTAAGTACCAATTAGGGGCCTGGTTCCCTTGGTCCTATTTGCCACACCTCTTCTCCTCCTCCTCTTCCTCACTGTCCATGTCCCATCACACCTCCTCCATTCTGTCATCTTCCCATCCATCAAAGCCCCTCCCGTCTTCTAAGATGCCTTCTACTTAAATTATGAGGTTCGCCGTATTTTCTTTATTAAGTTTTTAGTACCCTAAATTATTTATCCTTGATAATCACTGATCATAAGATTGAAATAAGAGCACATCAATCAAAAGGAGTTTAAGTAAAAGCTCTCTTTCCCTCGGCCAGGGACGGTGTCTCCACCCTGAGCAAACATCATGCCAAGCGGTGGTGTCCCGATCTCAGATCAACCCAGTCTGAAACCCTAAACAGGACATTCACTTCAACCTTAAACACACACACACACACACACACACACACACACATGCACATCTTGTAATAAACAGGCCAGAGACAGATGGTGTTCATCTCTCTCATGTCGTAAGATCTCAAGTTGTATCCCTCGAGGTGGAGCTCGACAGCCGTATCTGGGTTTATAATTAGCCTGTAACTGATTGGTCATCACTTTTAATTCTGATGTCTTGCCACTTCTTGGAAAGCGGTTCAAACTTGATTCGAGAGTCCTCATGATTAAGAAAAGGGCTGGACACATATTCTTGTACAGTGGGCTGTCTTTTCATACAAGGCCAGGCCGAAGCGTCGGCAACTCTGACTCCTGAAGAAAGGAATAAAACAGATGGTAACAGCCTTAGAAAACACTTGAGAGAAAACCCTTTTGGGACATAGTCTGAATTCATAACTTTTGCATGTGGGGCATGTGGCATTCGAGGAAGGAATACAGTCTTAGTATGTGCAAATAATTGAATAAAGCAATATAAAAGACTAGAACTTGATCAACTTCTGGATCCAAGCCCCTAATTTATGTTACAAGCCAGGATTATTTCAATGTCCAGGAGTTTACAGAGTCTTCGCTCTAAACATACTGTGGGTAACGCTCATTCTTTCAATTGCGTGTAAAATTTTGTGACATCAAGTCAGGAATCAAAAAGCAGAAGAAAACACTAGCGTTTAGATCCCTGACGTAAAACCACACAAGTACCCACAAGAGCACCAGTATCGTCAGGATATATACAACGTCCTCCATAAGTCTCTCAGTTTCAGCTTGGGCCTATGTGCTTCCCGCCACAAGTTCTCTGCCCCCTTCTTAAAAACTTTGTCTTCTTCTATTTCTTTATGATTATTTCATTTTCCCTCACTTTGATCTGAGTTGCATGCCAAGGGACACCATTTTTTTTTACACGTTCAAAGATGTTTTGGAGCCAACTAACTTTTTCTGTTTTCTGTTTCTCTAACCCTCCCACCTCCTCTTTTCCTGAATGGCAGGAGAGAGGGGCTTTATTCTGATTTGACACCCCTAGTCGGGCATGGGTTTTTTTTTTTTTTTGCTGACGTTCCACGTCAGAATTGCACTCTGAAGAGGAATAAAAGATCATCTTTGAGAGTCTCCCAAGATTCCCAGTGCCCTTTCAAGATGCGCTTCTCGATTCATTTACTTGCCTTTCATGTTAAAAATTCGGTTTCATTATGGCAATTAGCTACTTTATCTCCCTGCCAATTATTGCATTAAAATAACCACCCTTCTCATCCGAACCACCGCCTTTTTTCTTGGTTTCTTCTAATTGATTCTTCTGGATAGCAGTGTTTCCCGATTGCTGTGTACGGTGATTTGTTCGTCCTCGGTTGAGGAGCATTTGCTTGCTCATTAATGGTAGCTTGTTAAATTTCAGGATTTGGTTCCAGTAGTGCAGTCATGTTAAGTAATTTGTCAAACATGCCAGAAAATGGGCTGTACCACGGAGCCGTGACACAAATAAACTCCTGTCCTTTGTTGCATGCTTCATGCCTTGTTCGAAAGACAGTCTTTCATAAAAAGAAAGAATGAAAGAAAGAGCAAAAATATGATGTGTGTGTGTGTGTTGCATGCATGATTTATGAGGTCCACGGAGAAAGGGAGCGTGGAGAAAGAGAAACAGAGGAGGAGACGGCTTCAAAGGGGAACGCTGTTGATTTTCTGCTCCGTCCAGAGATCCGGGAGGTCGGGCAGAAGGGGAGCCCAGGGGAAAGGCTCCTTGGTGGTTCATCCGTCTCTCTCGCACCCCCACCGACACCCCGAGATTCCTGCGCCCCCCTGATCTGTGCCCTGCGGCAGCCGGGGTCAGCCTCGGGATCCCTCTAATGAAGCCCCCGGCCCCCTCGCCTGCAGACTGAGTGGCGTGTGTTGGTTTCGCCTCCTCCTCGACACATCCCCGTGCGCCTTCTGAAGCCCAGCGCGTCCAACTCCACACACACCGACACACCAACCAACAAAGCCTTTGATTTGGACTTCTCCAACCATTCCCAGTCACAATACCTCGGTGTATGCCAGCTGAGTTAATAGAAAATAATTTGGAGGTCATTGTTGGTACCTTAGTTTCATTTCCATTGCTTTTAAAGGGTTAGTTCACCCCAAAATGCAAATTCTGTCAGTATTTCCTCACCCTCATGTTGTTCCAACCCCGTAAGACCTTCGTTCATCTTCACAACACAAATTAAGATAGATATTAAGATCGCTCCTGCATACTAGTCCATAGGCTTCTTGACTCAAAAAGTCATTAAAGACATCGTTAAAATAGTCCAAGTGACTACAGTGGTTCAATCTTAACTTTATCAAATGACGAGAACACTTTTGTGCGCAAAAACAAACAAAAATAAGGACTTTATTTCAACTATTCACTTCCTTCTCCATGGGCCTGTAGTCAGTTAACGTAGTGTGATTGCGTAAAGCTACGTCACACGAAGGCTCACTATTGGCCGACGCTGGTCATGTGTGTGATGCGTGTGACGTACAATAACAGAAGCTTACGCTATTAAACTAGTAACCTGACTCGCGCAGAGGGAGAAATAAACCAATAGTTGAAGTAAAGTCCTAATTTTTGTTGTTTTTTGCGTCGTTTGATAAAGTTAAGATTAAGCCTCTGTAGTCACTTGGACTATTTTAACGATGTCTTTAATGACTTTTCGAGTCAAGAAGCCTATGGACTAGTATGCAGGAGCGATCTTAATATCTTAAATATCTTAATTTGTGTTGCGAAGATGAACGAAGGTCTTACGGGGTTGGAACAACATGAGGGTGAGGAAATATTTTTGGGTGAACTAACCCTTTAATTACATGATTCACTTGGAATAATGTCTTTGCACAGTGAAGAAACCGTAACAGTTTCCATTCCTTTACAATTAATTTCTGTGACGTTTTTTAAGACTTTAACTCGTATCTTTGTACGTTTTAATATGACCATCCTTCCTTTGCTTTCTCACTAAAAAGAAAATTGGAAGAAAACGCTTCTGGGAGGCTTAATTAAATTAGCAGCTAAATTAAAACTTGATTATCCCCATGGTATGTGGTGCAAATATATTTACATACTACCATTTTCTTTTCTTGGGGTTCTTTTTTGCCTGGAAAAGGATGTTCTTCAAGGCCAAGTCTTGAGGGGATCGTCTGGAGGACGGAGATCTTTAACTCGCTGCTAATTGCATTAATCTAAACCCTTTCAAAGTGCTTCTGATGAGGATAGCTTCTCTTTTTCCTTGAAAGGGGACAGTGCCTACGGAGACACGAGCAGCAAAGGGGTTTCGAACGACCCTGTCTGACGGAGGATGAGTCTTGGGACTGGAGTATGGCTGTGCATTTTGATGATGCTGTTGTGGATTTATCCTTTAGTGTTAAGGATTTCATACTGGCTTTTCAACAGTTATTTGTTGTTGTGGCCGATGGGTTGGATGAACAGTTGACACTGCAAATGGTGTAGATTCAGAACTGATTCAGTATTGATCTAATCAAGGGTTATTGATGCGGTCAGCGCTGATATATACCATTCCTTTACACAGAGTTTTCCATTTTTCATCGTTTTAAAGTCGTTTTTGACTTTTCAAATCCATGTGCATCAGGAATATTCTGGGTTTATGGTGTGGAATTACCACAGAAAGTTGCGTTTGTAAAAATAAATAAATGCACACATGATGTGATCACAGTTTTTCAGTTGCAATGGATGCAAATCAATTAATCTTAAGGATAAAAAAATATTGATGGTTTAACTTAAAGTAAGTATCCTGGTTGCCTTAAAATTTTAAGTTGATTGAACTGGAAAAAGTGAGTTAATACAATGAAGGAGATTAATTTAACCATCAGAAACTCAAAATTATATGTTATCTGAACTAAATAAATTATTTAAGTTGATTTGACAAAAGAAAAAATGTGATTACTACACTGTAAAAAAATATTGTTGGTTTAACTTAAAAAAGTACTATAAATAACCTGGGTTGCCTTAAAATTTTAAGTTGATTGAACTGGAAAAAGTGAGTTAATACAATGAAGTAGATTAATTTAACCATCAGAAACTCAAAATAATAAGTTATCTCAACTAAATAAATTATTATAAAGTTGATTTGACAAAAGAAAATATGTTGTGATAACAAATCTTGAAAATATTTTTTACAGTGTGTGGGCAACGGTTCCTTTTGAATTTTAATTGGATGGTTGTCCGTATCTAATTTGCCAATACAGAAGCAAAACAAAAAGTATGTCACAAATAAGAACCGTTTTTCACATATTGTTCATTAGGAATATATAGGGTAGTGATGCACCGACAAAGGTTAAAAAATCCTCCTGTTTTTTCTTGGCCTTGAACCCATTTATGTCACAAGCATTTTTCATTATGAATCTATCACTGCACTTTTGTGTGGACAGCAGGCAGTGACTTGGAAAACATAACCCTCCATTCATAATTTACTAGTATAGCATAGGACCAGTTCCATTAATGGTGTATTCTGGTACTGAGGTTCTGGACATAGAAGCATTTATAGAGCGTGGACTTCTGGGAGCCCAGGGCTCTTTGTCTTTCTGTTGCTCCCAATGCCAGGAATCAGACGAAGGCTTCCAAGGGCACTTTGTTGTGTTTAGTGTTTTCATGTTCTGTACGTTAAAGTAATGGTCGTTCATGGTCATTCCCGTTATTATGTTTTCTATGGCCTTGATATTTTATGTAAGGCCTGTTTGTGTTTGATTTGAAATGTTCAAGCAGGTCCTGCAGTTCCAACATGATCAGTGTGTGTTTATGGTTGTGTACACATGTGCAAGTACTTGAATTCTTTGGCTTTGTAAGTAAGTCCAGGTATGACTGACTACCTCACAATATAATACTACATGATGGTGCTTTCCACACTTGAAATGGTTAACCCAGGGTCATTCAGCCCGCGGGGAAAAGGGATCCTTGGTTATCTGGCCTCATGTTTCACATTGCTCATAATTTACACAGGGTTAAAGGAGTAGTTCACTTTTTAAAAAAACTTTTGCTGATAATTTACTCACCCCCGTGTCATCCAAGATGTCCACGTCTTTCTTTCTTCAGTCGAAAACATTCCAGGATTTTCTCCATATAATGGACTTCAATGGGAACCAAACGGTTCAAGGTCCAAATGAGAGTTTCAGTGCAAACTGTTCAAAGGGCTTTAAACGATTCCAGACGATGAATAAGGGTCTTATCAAGGACCCTTCGAGTCATGACTTGAAAAAAGATTCGCTCATTTTGATGAACGAGTTCGAACAGGAGAGTCACGAACGCGCATCACAACAGAGCAAGGCGAGCATTTGAGCTTATAAAACTTAAACTTTGTTATTTATTTATTAAATGAGCGATCGTTTCACTTGATAAGACCCTTATTCATCGTCTGGCGTCGTTTAAAGCCCTTTGAACAGTTTGCACTGAAACTGTCTTTTGGACCCCATTGAAGTCCATTATATGGAGAAAATCCTGGAATGTTTTGATCAAAAACCTTAATTTCTTTTCGACCGAAGAAAGAAAGACATGGACATCTTGGATGACACGAGGTGAGTAAATTATCAGCAAAAGTTTTTTGGAAGAGAACTAGTAGAAATATTTTTAAAAAGAAAAGAAAGAAACTTTCTAGTTCCTTGCAGAAATTGTAAATTCACTTCATTTATGTCGTCGTCGTCTCATCTTTTAAAACACTTCCCATACTCTGACTCCATTTTTAGCTCTTGTAACTCTACCGATTAAGCCGATTGTTGCAATAGCATAACTGGCCAAAACTGATATTGTGATATAATGAAGAAAAAAACCCAATAAATCAATGGAATGAAGGAGTTCTGCTTCACTATTATTTTTTGAAACCCCTTTATCCTCCAAATCAAGTCATGAGGTCCAACTAACATGCAGGTTTCAGGCTGTCAAGTGTATGAGATTAATGGAAATAATTAATATTATTTGTTTAAAAAAAACAAAACAGGTATTAAGTGCATGTTTTTGAAAACAATCAGTGTTTCATTGCCCTCTAATGGCCTGGCAGCAGATTACAGTGTTTTTATTCGTTTTCGTAGATCAGTGTGAATAGGGATCATTTGACAATGACACTTGTCTTTTTTTCGTCTGTACGTAGAAAACTCAAAGGAAAAACTTCTCCGTTTTAAGCATTTCGTTGTCGTGTAACTGTACCCTAAATTGAAACGTTTCTTGATTAAGGTTTTCAAGGCCGTATTAAACCAACATGAACACAGAGTGAGCAAGTTTGTGAATTAGAATAAAATTACTTTTTTCTTGCCCAAATACGTGCCCAAAAGATCTGTGGGATAATTTTCATGACATGAAAGCACAAATAAATTGTAAAAATATCAATCTCACAGTGGAATGAAGTTTTGTGACAATCTTATCGGCACAACACTCGTGTGTGTTTGCGAGTGTGTGTTGGGGTTTGGTGTGGAGTGACGCAGGAGGACGGCTGCTGTCTTTCCGCTTTGCTGAGTTTTCCTTTGGCCCCTTTAGTGGGGATCCTAACCTCCCTGACAAAGACACGGCTTCCTCATCGATTCTCGTTCACTGACTCTCCCTGTGGCCTTGTCCTTTAAAGCATGGTTGTTATGAATGCTCTGCCCTGCCCTGTGTGTATGTGTGTTCACACAACCATGATTTTGAATGCCTGAGTGGATCTGTGTGTGCGTGTTTGCCAGGTCATATCAGGTGTGTAGAGAAGAAAAAGATTCGTAGAGGTGGGGACAGGCAGGGAATTTGTTTCTGTTTGCTTGAGTCTCATCTTGAGAAGATACAAAGAAAACACCCCTCCTTTCTCTTTCTCTTCTCTCTCTCTCGACAAAACTTTGCTCTGGTTGAGGTAAAGCCTCCCTTGGCCCCTGTCCTGGCCTTGCTGAGTAGCGGATGTTCATCCTGCCCACTTGTTTTTACGTGCCATTGGCCTTCCCATGTAAGAGGACTGTCTGGTAGCTTCTGCATCATTTATCAGGCTGTAGCAGCGGGATGCCAGCGACTGTCCTGACATGGCAAGGCCCCCAGGTGAGCCGTCGTACTGTTGGCACCTCTCTGCAGTGCCACTCAGGGCTCACTCTGCTCTGGTATATTTGCACACAGAGAAAATTTCATTATTTTTTTCCCCAGCATTTTCAGAACGAAAAGTTGGCAACTTGCTTGGTACTTGCTAAGATTAGTTTTCTCCCCTTTTCCACATTTTTTTTAAACAACCTCAACCTACTGTGAAAATACTTGCAACAACACCAAAAATAAATTGTGAGCTATTATGGCGGTGTGTCTGATAATATTCTGCCCTATCGGTGATTTGTTCACTGTAAAAGTAACTTAAAAAAGTAAGTAACCTGGTTGCCTTAAAATTTTAAGTTCATTGAACTGGAAAAAGTGAGTTAATATAATGAAGGAGATTAATTTAATCATCAGAAACTCAAAATTATATGTTATCTGAACTAAATAAATTATTTAAGTTGATTTGACAAAAGAAAAAATGTTGTGATTACTACACTGTAAAAAATATTGTTGGTTTAACTTAAAAAAGTAAGTAACCTGGGTTGCCTTAAAATTTTTGGAAAAAGTGAGTTAATGCAATGAAGTAGATTAGAAACTCAAAATAATAAGTTATCTCAACTAAATAAATTATTATAAAGTTGATTTGACAAAAGAAAATATGTTGTGATGACAAATCTTCAAAATATTTTTTACGGTGTAGATGATTCCACACACACAGTCCAGTTTCAGATAAAAATGCTTATTTTTGAAATATTATATTATATTTATGGCTGTGCAATGATTAATTTTATTAACACAAAATAAAAATTTGTGTTTACATAATATATGTGGGTGTAGTGTAGTGTGTATAATTATTTTCTATACATAAATACACACACATGCGTATATAGAAGGAATATTTGCATACTGTACATTATGTTGATACACAGTACACACACAAATATTATGTAAACAGACTTTTATTTTGGAAGTGATTAATTGTTACACAGCCCAAATTATATTATATCAAGTTATATTACATTATATTAGTCAACCGGATCATGCGAAAACAAGGATGCATATCGGGATTACATTACAT
This sequence comes from Pimephales promelas, assembly GCF_988280905.1. Taxonomy (NCBI): domain Eukaryota; kingdom Metazoa; phylum Chordata; class Actinopteri; order Cypriniformes; family Leuciscidae; genus Pimephales; species Pimephales promelas. The sequence continues at coordinate 32,084,258 of NC_142787.1, forward strand.
GTTAACAATTTGGGAACAAAGTATAATTTGCACGGTTTTGCGTGATATGATAACTTATAAGTGATTGTTAGATTTAATCAGTGCGATTACCACATCTGGATGATCTTTATCACAAATAATGTTTGTGTGTGTGTTTAGCAGAATTGTTCTCTTTGTAAATCTTGAGTATGAAACTTGTAAAGATGCTTTGCTTGTTTCTCTGGATCCGTCTCCTCATTGCCTGTTTTAATCTGACTAAATACGATAACCTGCTCTTCATAAAAAATGGATGCTACTTCATTCAACGGGACCACCGGGAGCCCCAGGAGGCCCCATAAGCGAGGAGGTTGAGGGGTCTGCTCGCCAAAATCACCGGGCGTAATTAATTTTCCCATAAATGAAATTTGGTTAAAAAGAAAAAAAAAGAAGCCAAAGTGGGTGGTGGTGGGGCACAGCGGCGGAGCAGAGGCGCTCTTGCCCAATCATGTGGGAGAGTTTGTCAAGCAGGAGATTGCAGTCTAAAATATTTATCAGCCTCCCTCCACCAAGAATGAGTGAGCCAGCTCCAAGAAGGGACACGACCTCTCAATATTTCATGAGGTAGTCCTGGCCCAGACATGGGGCCCGCAACTGGGCTGCCTTCCCCTTTAACGCTACATGCATCAGCCGTCCCTTTAATGGACCCAGAGGTTGAGGCTGGCATAGGGTAGGATGGGGGGGTATCCAGGCAAAACATGACCTTTAAAGCTACACACAAGAGAAGATAACAATGACCTCTTGTCTGCTTTAAATGTTAGTTGGGATAGAATTAGACTTGATTGAAAGTGCTTTCCCCAATATACACTTAATATTGGTTGTTTCAGACCTGTGCCCGCTCAAGCAACAATAATGCAGACTAGTGTAGGTATTCACTCTGAACTTGAGCTCTGGCCTGCTGTAAACCTTAGCTGTGCTCAGAGGAAACCCCATATTTAGGAATACAGCAGATCACATGAAGGATAAGATGTTGTGGGGACACATTAAAACATACTTGGCCCATGGCTGTAAGTAACTTTGCAACTACATGTCATCTAACTCCCACTATAGTATTAGTAGACTGTCTGCTTAATATCTGCTAACACTTTATTGTGATTGCCCTTTAACAGACAGAAGTTCACAAATGTAAGTTATAGGGAGTAGTGAGCCAAGCTAATCGTTCAATCAACAGCCTGAGACCATTTCACAAGATGTAAACAACACTGGTCCAGAAGCACTTCCTGTTTCAGTTTTTTAACACTACATAAAAGCTGGGATAAAATACAACCAACAGAACATTTAAAACTGAATCAAAAAGTTAAACAAACATCTTTTACATGTGAAATAAAGAAAACCGTTCCAAACTGAAACAGGAAGTGTTTCTGGACCAGTGTTGTTTACATCTTGTGAAATGGTCTATATAAGCAGTCATTGACCTCTCTCCATCATCAGCTGTTCCAGTATCCCTCATCTCACCAAACTCCACCTTCGTCTTGGCTACTTCGCTCTTTTTAATGGTCAGGTCCTACATTTACTGGAGGGGTATCCGAGCTCGAGTTGAAGCTGCTTCATCGAGCCCCTCTCCAGTGGACAGCAAGCCAAATAAGTTTAACCTAATATCTTAAAGAAGATTCTAGGGGCAAATTAACTTGTTAAATAACTTTAAAGTCACATTATTAAAACCCTAACCCTACTAATTACTCTAATAACACTCTAATAAGTGTTAGCAAACATGTAGGTGCAATGTTACTTAAAGAAATGGGATTGAAGGTTGAGATTCAAGCAAAGTGTGACTGTGAACGTCTGCATGATTAGCATTGGTTATCCTCCAAAAGAGGTGCTTACATTTTAAACCTTCCAAACTGGCTTAAATCTATCCTGACATTGACATACAAGAGATCGAGGTTACGAAAGCTAACCGGGATCAATGGCATGAACTAAAAGTTCATGATGCGATGAAACTCAGAAGCGTCCTGGTGATAGAGCAGTGCTACTGATCCACACTCATCCGTACGCCTGAAATGAAGGACTTGTGGCATGTTGATGGCAACAGACCCAGTATGATGAGGAAAGTTGCCTCTTATTCTCACTCAGATCCGACTGTGCGGCCTATTGGGTGGTGCAATTCTGACCATTGAGGTTTTTTTTTAAGGTTTACTGTCGAGCTTGATAAAAATACAGCCTATCATTACAGGTAAATATGGGTAACATCCAGGGCATGACAGTCCTTGTCAACTAAAAGATCATTTCAGTTTGCGTGGAGTGTCGCCCCTTGAGCACCACTGGGTGCTAGTGTTTGACCTTTGACCTTTCAGAGCATTGCATGTGCCTGGACTGTTCCATTATTGATGTGTGTGCATCATCCTGCCGTGGGAGTTGGGCCGCACCCCCTGTAGGCCTGGTTTCACACGCACACAAGTATTGATTTTGTTAACTGAGACCATTCAGCCAAGTGAGGACTACAAACACTGCCCACTTTCCTCAATATCAGTTTGATGCTTTATTGTTATTTTATATACGGCAGAGAGAGAAACATGAGAGATGCAATGTCCTTATCTGTTATTTTTGCACCATACATTTTCTAAATGTTGTGGGTGTACTACAGTAGCTTGATCCATCTATCTTCTATCGCGCTCTTTAAGATCACTAAATTCGAGGCTTCTGGTCATATTCAGATCCACCAAAGGAGGGAGAGCATTTTCACATTTAGCGCTGAAGCTCTGGAATAGCCTTCCTGATATTGTTGGTTGCTCAGACTCGCTCTCCCAGTTTAAAACTAGACTAAAGACGCATTTATTTAGCCTGGCATTCATATTTTTTATATTACAGTTACTGTAAATTAAACGCGTTCATAAACGCCAGAGGAGAACTGCCCCCCGACTGAGCCTGGGTTCTCCATTGGGTCATCTGATGGAGTTTTAGGACACCATCGGGTCACTTGATGGAGATTTCGGTTCCTTGCCAGAAGTTGCCTTTGGCTTGCTCAGTTGGGGATATTCAAATTAAATGACCCATCATACCATTGATCAGCTCTACTAAACATGATTGTCCTTTTTTTCATGAATAAACAAACACTGTTATGTTGTCTTGATTGATACTGTGAAGCAGCTTTGATACAATCTGTATTGTGCTATATAAATATATTTGACTTGACTTGACTTTACATGTTTCCATTCCATGTTTCTACAAATACCCAACCGGCCATACATTGGAACCGTTTTTTTGTTTTATTTGGGCCGATCTCTATTCTGAACTTTCACACAAACTGCATTGCACTCATTTCACAGAATGTAATTTGTGTGGAAATATTACGAAGTCTGTCAACAGGACATTTACACAGGCCAGAGACGGGACATGACGCAAAGAGACAATACAGTACCGGCCACAACAAACTCACTGTTCGCAGTACACAAACTATAGGAAGGAAAATATACATTTTTAATTGTGGTTGGGGTAAATGTATCTCTGAAAGCAAATGTGTTTAGAAAACTTTTGATGGGATTTTTTTTCGTGTACAGCGGGAACCAAGGAAACACTATATCACTGTTGTTTCATAAGCACAAGCACCAGAGGGAATTTGCATTTTCATTCAGCATGTTGTGCTGTTTTTTTGTGTGTGTGTGTGTGTGTGTGTGTTACATGCAGGTATGTTTTGTGTAGCATCATTTTACAAAAATCTGAGTTTTGTTTTTTTGTTGTTTTTTTTGCTGTGTGGAGTTGCTACCTATGTAGAGAGTTTCAAATGGTTATGATTTTTCAGTAAAAGAGGTCTTAGTGTAGTGATGCATGACGCACCAATCACTTTCGATCCGAGCAGCTTTCTGTTGGTCAGTGCGGAGAATTCGCAAGATCAACATGAACACAAACTAAATCTGCATGGAGAACTTTTTTGCCTTCTAATTGCACGAAATTTCTGCCTTTATTATAGCATGACTAATGGAATATGTCACTTATTTTGGTTTAAATCATCTGTCAAATGTATTATTGTGTGACTTAACGTTGATTAGTAATCAAGCTATAGTGTGATTATCAATGTTTACGTTTTGTCTTTTAAAATTGTATTTATAGGTTATCCATACATTAACAATAATGGAAATTGTTTTCTATCCAAAAGGAAGCGGCGTTTCAGGATGAGTGGTTAAATCTTAGATGCTGTGCTTCAGTGCATTACATGAGATATATGTATTTTTTGCTTGAGGTGTTCGTAGAAAAACTTCACATTTTGTTGTCTACATACAGACTCTGCTTCAGATGTTTTTCTGGGTCAGTTCTTGCCCCATCGGTAAGACTGACCCCATCTCGTCCTCATGAGATCCCCTACCAGGTGCCCCTGGCATGGTCTTCACTCAGTTTTGTCCGTTAAGTACCACCTCAAATATTGATGAGTCTGTGTAGGTCAGGAGGTGCTGCATGCATGAAGTTACTGTTGACCACTGAGGTTTAGCTAACAGAAGCCTCTGAGGAGAACGTGCTGTAGGTCTCCATAAAGCTGATGTTTTAACAGTTGTCATTAACGCTACATCTTTGGCATGGGCCTTTCGGTTCTGTACCCACACAAATACAGTGTTGTTTTAACTGCTGCATGTTCAGTCTGTCTCAGTGTGTGGAACAAAATACCAAACTCTTAATCTTAAAAAAAATTAACCCTTTTCTTTCTTTCATACACGTGACGGTGAGTCTGAAGGTGTTTGGTAAGATATTATCAGACTGTAATAACATAACTTGGGTTGGTGCACCATTTAATGTAGTGCCTGTCTTTGAGATAAAGATCTGTTTCTACTGCAATGCAAATGGTATGGTTAACGCTGGTTAGTTTTTACCCTGCCTGAGGTTAAACAGCAGAAGCTCATCGTCGATCGGCATGTCTCGACCCCGGTGTGGTGAAAGTGAGAAGTTGTGGGGGAGGAAGCGCCTCGAACACACGATCTGACTCGCGCGTGTTTGTGTTTAAAATGCAGAACTCTGCTGATTGACAGAGCCTTGCGTGTGAGCCACTCGACGGAGTGTGAAATTACACCTGTTCGCTGTTTGCACACACTCCCATATCTGCATGAGCCCAAAATCACCATCACAATTATATTCAGATTCCTCCATGTGACAGCCAGTGACATGTGAAGGTCAGGTTAGACATGTTTGTTTGAGATTTCTGTTGTCTCATTAGATGTTAGATTGGATATTTAATCCCATGTTCAACTTTTTAAGAGATATTTAGGGTTAAGTTAAAGTACTTTGTAAATAGCAAGTAATAAATTAATGCTAGTGCATCTCACGACCAATCCGTCGTAAGAATCCGTACGATTTTTTTTTTTTAAACCAAAGTGATGGGTGGGTTTAGGGGCGAGATCAGGGTATAGGTAATTCATACGAATCGGGCAAATCGTAACATATGTACGATTTAGCAAAAATTGTACGATTTTGTACGAGTGGGGTCGAAGGAATTCGTACGAAACAGCCACCTCCTAAAATATATATGAGTTGCTGTGAGAAGGTTGAAATTAACATGAAAGAGAGTACAAAAGATAGATAGATAGATAGACTGTAAAAATATTTTCAAGATTTGTTATCACAACATATTTTCTTTTGTTAAATCAACTTTATAATAATTTATTTAGTTCAGATAACATATATTTTTGAGTTTCTGATGGTTAAATTAATCTCCTTCATTGTATTAACTCACTTTTTCCAGTTCAATCAACTTAAAATTTTAAGGCAACCCAGGTTACTTACTTTTTTAAGTTAAACCAACAATATTTTTTTTACAGTGTAGTAATCACAACATTTTTTCTTTTGTCAAATCAACTTAAAAAATGTATTTAGTTCAGATAACATATAATTTTGAGTTTCTGATGGTTAAATTAATCTCCTTCATTGTATTAACTCAATTTTTCCAGTTCAATCAACTTAAAATTTTAAGGCAACCAGGTTACTTACTTTTTAAAGTTAAACCATCAATATTTTTTTACAGATCAGTATGTTTTTGAATTTGTGTCCTCCTTTTCCACACGATTGATCTACCCGTTCTCATGCGATTACGTTATCCAAAGCATCTGTGCACATTGTCTTCCTCAGTGCATAGACGTGGATGAGCCGTGCCACTCGACTCTTGCGTGTTTTTACTTTAATTTGTCTGTGCTGTTTGTTGAGTGGTCCAGTGGAGCGCGTGGTGACAGATGATGTGAATTATTGATTGCAGCCTTCCTGTAGCTGAGTGTAGCCGGCCTTGTTCTCCTCCTATCCCCACCCATCAGCACCTGCGGACTGAGCACTCTGGGCTTCAGAGAGAGACGAGATACATGATCCGGTTCTGTTCACCAGATCCATCCCTTAACATTCGATTCAGGCGGATCCCTACAGCGGTTCACAATAACCCTTTGAAATGGCACTATTGTTGTAGTTTGTAGTGAAATTGGTACAAAAGTTGGAAGATGCAGAGAGAGAATCTTGAATTTTAAGTACAAGGTGTTAAAAAGAAAACTACAATTATTAATAGTATGTGTTTAATGTTTGTTTTCCCCTGATACTTCTCCACAGTATGGACTCTACAAGGTACGGTAGATGTTCCTTAGTTGCCCATGTTGATGTAATGGCATCAGGCAGTTGTCAACTTTAGATTCATGTTATGACTCTTCCATCCCCGAACTCTTGTTTATGGCTTGTAAATGAACCGGCTTGAGGTGATGTATGTTTTGTGACATGGGAAGTTATCCCACTAGAGGTAACCTTCAGAAAATGTGGTCATAAAGGGATGGAAACCACTTTCAACCAGCAAAAGTCAGTCCTGGTAACCTTAGACGTTGAAACAATGGATTCAGGTTGGTGATGTCAATATATTCCCAACTGTTTGTCAGAATAAATCAAGAATTAACAGTCCATGTAATGTGCAGTCCGGTTTTGGTTTAGGTTTAGTTTCTGGTGTGGATTTCTGTTGCTGTTGCCTATCCATTTCAAAGTTTGACATGTTGTGGGTTGAGAGATGTTCTGCTGCGGAAGTTTGTCTGGTTCTGTCTTCTTCCAGTCAACCCGAGCCAACCTGGCCATTGTCCTCTGACCTCTCTCACTAATTAACAATGTGTTTTCACCCACTGAACTGCTGGGGTAGCTTTATCCTGTTCAAACACACTCGCCTGTAATTGTGAGGTAATCCCGAAGACCTTGATGAGCCGGATCACTGGTGTTTAATTAGGGTCGGAGCACTCCTGGCTCTGAGAGCGTGGCCAATCCTGAAAGGTCGGCAGTTTCTCTGATCTAATACTCCAAGGCCATGTTCAGACTGCCAGCAGAAGTCCGTTTTTTTCTGCATATCCAGATTTTATCCAGAGGGTTTTTTGAAACACAGATAACCACAATTTTTTCAAGTCTGATTCAAACCACTTTTGAAGATGGTTTGAAATGCGATTGCAATCAGATTTTTGAAGTCTGGATGCTCTGGCTGCTCAAATCAAACTTCAAATTGTCTTTTGAGTTACTCTTAAAAAAAGTCAAAACTGGTGATGGAAATGCTGGAAGTATTCAGTTTTCAGTAACAGTATTCAACTGCGACTACAGCATAAAACATCACAAATTCAATATATACCAGTCTCCAGTTCTGCACACAGGGCGCTTATTTGGAGAATGCGAAGATGCACCTCCATTTTTCATGTATATGCTTTGAAAGCCTCGTCACGTACTGTACGTGGGAATGACTACGTTGTTACCCAAGCAGATGGGTCGATTTATGTCTGGACACACAAATCGTACTTGATCAGTTGCAGTTAATAGTGCAGACAGTCTGCCTGAAAAGAATCCGGTTTGCCTACAGTCTGAGCAAGTCACTTCAGTCACATGTCTTTACTATTTTGTTGTGGAACATGATTTAAGTTTCGATATTTTCCTTTACTAAGTAAGTTTATCCAGTTTTGACCGTCAACAAACTCTGGCACACTTTGTAGCTTGTTCTTGCCAAGAAGGAAGGACGAGCCTGACGTGAAGCGACCATCTACTTCTACTGTAAATCCAAATGTTTTGTTTTAAATGCCATTTAGCGATGGGTATATCTCAAATTTATTATACAAAAATAATAGACTGGTGTTGCCCCAGTCTTCAGGAATATTTATAGTGTCTCTAGGTCCCTTGACGTTAAAGGAGTAGTTCACTTTTGAAAAAACTTTTGCTGATAATTTACTCACCCCCGTGTCATCCAAGATGTCCATGTCTTTCTTTCTTCAGTCGAAAAGAAATTAAGGTTTTTGATGAAGACATTCCAGGATTTTCTCCATATAATGGACTTCAATGGGGTCCAAAAGACAGATTCAGTGCAAACTGTTCAAAGGGCTTTTATCAAGCGAAACGATCGGTTATTTCAAAACTTATTCCAAAAATGTAACTTTTGTAAGGACAAATGCTAGCCTTGCTCTATTCTGTGAGGCGCGTTTGTAACGTCACGTAATACGTAATAACGTTCAAAAGGTCACGGGCGACGTAGCCGGAAGTACAGAGTCAGTGTTTACAAGTTGAACGCATAGGTTACAAACGCGCCTCACAGAATAGAGCAAGCCTAGCATTTGTCCTTAGAAAAGTTAAATTTTTAGAAAAAGTTTTGAAATAAGCGATCGTTTAATAAGCGATCGTTTGTTAAAGCTGCATCTGAAACTGTTATTAACTGTCTTTTGGACCTTGAACCGTTTGGACCCCATTGAAGTCCATTATATGGAGAAAATCTTGGAATGTTTTCATCAAAAACCTTCATTTCTTTTCGACTGAAGAAAGAAAGACATGGACATCTTGGATGACACGGGGGTGAGGAAATTATCAGCAAAAGTTTTTTCAAAAGTGAATTACTCCTTTAACCAAACCATTGTGACAGTTCGCATTACAGCTTAGATCCCAGTTGAGAGCACTATATCAGTCCAGTTTATCCCCCAAACCCAGCATTTCATTGGTTGTACATCTGTGTACATGGTCAATTCTCAACTTGGAAACAGAGTACAGACTTTTTTGGAGCATTTTAGCATGTCTCGCCCTCCACGGGCTCTTTTATAGGGATGCAAAAGCTTTGCTTCTGAATATAACCTCAAGCCCCGACTCAGCCACTGTCTTGGCCATTAGCAGGCACTGTTGCGTGTTTTTATATAGCATGGCACCGCTGCTGTCACGTGTGTCAGGGCCCACTTTTGGCCTGATGGATCTGTGCACTGGAGATACCACGAGTCGAGGTGATGGCATCCATAGTAGCAGGCGGGGGAAAAGAAACAATTACCTTGCTGCAAAAACGTAAAAACCTCATCAATATTTCAGCGTGCTTCTCATTGTACAAGACTGTTGTTCCTCTTCACTGGCTGGAAATACTTTCTTCCCAGGCTGCTCTGTACCTGGAGAGTCTCCGGCCGGCTCAGCCGGAGTTAAAGTGATCATACTCATTGAGTAGTTTCTCCTCATCTCCACCAACACCTCAGGAAAGATCCTCATTTTGGTGATGATTAGCTTATTACTAATTCATGAGGCCATTCAGCGGTATGGTTGCCCCTTCCTATCCTCAGACCCCTTCTACCATTCCTCCCCACCTTGGCCAAACCATCTAGTAACCCCACACACACATACACAAACACACTTCCACCTTTTGGGGCTCTGAAGCACATTGATTTCTCCATTAAGCAGCACTCCAAAGCCACTCCGTCCCCCCGTGGATTCTGGTCTCCCTTCTCTTCGACTCAGCCTCGGCCCGTCATCTGGGAACGGCCGAGAGACAAAATTGCTGTCAACACTCTGATTCATATCACATCTCCAAGTGCTCCACAAATGATCCATGCAAAGCACCATAGACATGGAATGGAGACTGTCTGTCCACAGCGCCTCCTGCTGGATGGATGTGAAACTGCTTAGGGAATGTCACTAGCAGATGTGTTGGAGCTAAAATGTACAGGAACTAGAACTAGATAATCCAGCAATAGTTTATATAGGTTGGGACAATATTTGTGATGTGCTACGGATCCATTTTTATTGTGCTTGTCTTAGGCCATGTGTGGGGAGAGCTGTGTAAAGTGTGCCATGCATGTTCTTTCGGGCAAGTGAAACCCAGGGCCACGGACTTGATGGATTTTTGCTGAAGTGTGTTTCAACATGTTGAACCCGTGGGCCTGCTGCTGTGTTGAATGGGAGCGCGGCTCTAATGGTGGCAAAGTGCAATGCTGCATCTAAGAAAATCAATATGGATCTGCCATGGGTTTAGGTTAGAAAAAAATCTCAGATATGCATCCTAATGAAATATTATTTCTCCTCCATCCTCTTTTTTCCCCGTCAGAGTGATCATAAAAACCGTGTGCCCTCTTTATTGCATCGATCAGTCAATAAATGACTTCTCTGACCAAATGGTGAGTACATTATCAGGTCACAAGTACACCTAGTAAATAAAAATAAAAAACACAATTTGCCAAAGATTTTGTTTAAAATACATTTATAACACTATTATTTGTTAGCGCTGATGCAAAGGTTTCTAACACATCAGCTGAGGGATGGTATGACATCTTTCCTGATTCCTGACAGCCATAATCAACCTCTATACTTTGCTTTTGGAGCTGAGGACGCAGGAATCATATTTGCTGACGTCTCCCTTTCTCCACTAGTTGAGCGCTGATGAAATGTGAAAAGGTCTGTTCTAAGTGGCTCGCTCTAAGTGCCACAACCAATAGCTTAGCTCTCAGATACTCATACTGTTGGTTTGATTGTTTTTCTGAGTAAATGATGTGGAAACCACGTCTAATGTGAGTAAATAAGGCAACGTCCAATTTATTTCCAGCCATTTCACATATCATTGATCCTTGGATGTACATTCATTAACATGCATAATTAACTTTCCTTCGGAATATAACACCACTCGAGGGGATATGATTTGAAGGCAAGTTATTGAGTAATGTGCAACTGATCGTGAGATCATCATGAGAGTTTCAGGTGAGCTAAAGGACCCGTCTGATTTTCCCAGGGTTGAGTTAGTGGTTGAGTAGGAGCAGGTTGTGTTCTACTTTGAGGAGGTGCTTATTTACATGGCCGACACACTGGGATCACCTTCAAAGCGGCTCGTAATGAGACGGGACGAGTGAGGAGGGAGGCCTGCCGCTGCATGTGGTGCAGGGGACGACCGGGGAATGCACTGAATTATAAATGAGTTTTCTGCACAAGAAATGTGACAGTTAGCTTTAATTCCCCGTTTAGCTGGAATAGGCTTAGACAAGACTGTGCTAACTAATCAATGGAGCCGCCGCCGCGCATGTTCCCGCTCCTCTACTCCTCCAGCAGGCCAAGACGCGGACGCCTCGAACTCTCCGCTCTGATGCGTCTTCGTGACACACTGTATGAACATGGCTTTTATCAGTCCCTCCAGGATTTCAGGATTTTTTTTGTGTGATTTTTGCGATCAAATTGACTGATTTTGTGGTGGTAATTTCCAAAAATGTGTGAAAAAATTTGCGATTTATATTTAACATTTACCATACTAGTATTCAGTCCTTCCAGAAAAACGTGGAGTTTTTTTTTTTGTGATTGTTGTGGGCAAAAATTGATTGATTACGCGGCCCGTTTTCTTTAAAAATGCGATGGAATATGTGGGATATTTATGCAATTTTATGTGATGAATTTGCAAAAATTGAGGGAACTTGCAAAAATTGCGGTTTGATGAAAAAGAGAAAAAAAGTGATTCCCCCAACATCCTGTTAATGTAAGAGTCATTTCTCATTACTTCCTTTGATAAACAAGCATACTACATCATAGAAAGCGCTGGGAATATTTAATTTCTCATCTTGTTTTATTTCAGACTGTAACGAGTGTAAATAAGGTGTGGCCCCTTTAAGAGCTCTCTGCAGTGTTATATGTGCGCCTCGAACGCCCCATGTGTGCGGGTAATTTCTGTTTGTTGCTACTTCTTTTATCTTATGTTGTTTATTAAGTAACGATGTGACGCGACAGACAGAATACGAGTTCGATTTGTGAGATCAATCGCCTCCGTGAGTCTTTCTGGCGTTGCGTAATTGCGTCACTTCATACCCATACCACCTACCCATAACCGAACAAAGCTCTGTGCGTGTTATATTGACGCTAAAGGGTGTCATGTGCGTTGGATTTAGACGAAATGTCAAAAGCGTCACTATATGACGCCCTAGGATGAGAATGCATTGGCACTCCACACCATGAATATGGATCACCTTGAAGGAGCTTACACTGAAACTGAACTTCAAATGCAAATAAGATGATCAAGAGCATTAATGAGTGAAATTAGACATAAATACCTACATTTCCCAAATGTCTGGAATCAAAGTCCCTTTATGACATGTCAGTCAGTAGCCATCTTGTCGTAATTTCCCATGGCAGTTATTTCCAATATGGACAATATACCGCACAACCTGATGTTCATCATCTTTGTTGATCCTGAACACTATTGCAATCAACCAATCAGATTTGAGGGACAAGTTTAGGCTTACAACCAGGGCTTTTCCCACTAAATTTAGGGATAACTTATGGAGTTTTGTTTAGGGATAGGGTTAGGACAGGTACATGATGCAAAATCAGGGCGTGCATATTCGTCTTTTCATATTAAAAATAGTTTGTCTGTTTGCAGCCAAGTCTTGATCCATTTTTTTCAAGAAACCTTCATTGCATCTTTTTCATCAACACTTGACCCATTAATACTAACACTATTGTATTGTATTCAACATTTTTATTTATTTATTGTTTATTAATTTTTGTCACGGCACTTTGCATATTGTTGCCATATTGTTGGTTTGATTGCTCTCATAACTTGTAGGTCGCTTTGGATAAAAGCATCTGCTAATATTATAAATGTTGAATTTTTCTACAAGTCTTATCTCCCCCTTATATATTCTCTGTTCATTGTAAAATGTGATCAATAAGGCGAAGACAGACGTAAGGTTATGTGGATGTTATTTATAATTCTGTTGAAGAGTGCATACATGTTTCATAATGTGGAGAGAGACGAGGGAGTGTTGCAGACACGCCGCATTTACATAATACTTCTGCACATAAGACCTTGCCCTTATTTCTACGTTTGTACAGACAAATAGAGCAGTAAAAGTGATACTTTAAAATCTATTAAAGCAACAACAAAATGTATTATTAAAAATATAAAGAAATGCTGATTTATGTCAGTAGACAAAAAATGAGGTTAATACTGAACTAATGTCCACAAATAAATACATGGGTTAGAACATGAAAGTGAACATTTTTGTAGTCTCTGGTAGATTAGATACACCTGCTGTTTCGCACAAAATTAGGTCTTTTCGCCAAGATCTGCCAACTTAGACAAGAAGAGAAGAAACACATTTATTTATTTATCTGTTTGTTTTTGGGTTTATTTTTAATAGTACAATACTGGAACTGCACATAAACTGATAAAATGCTTTCTTCAGGTGATTGTTCTGGTAAAAAAAGAAGAAATTATATAGTCTGTTTGATAAGAACTTCTGCCTGTCCAGAAATAAGATTATTTTACGCACAGACATAACTCGTACACTCTCAGAAAAAAAAAGTACAAAAGCTGTCACTGGGGCCGTACCTTTTCAAAAGGTAAACTTTTGTCCATTTCAGGAGCTAATATGTACATTTTTAGGTGCTAATATGTACATTTAGGTACTAATATGTAAATTTTAGGTGCTAAGTACATTTTAAGTGATAATATGTACATTTCAGGAGCTGATATGTCCATAATAGGTGCTAGTATATTTAGGTACTAATATGTACATTTTAGATGATAATATGTACATTTAGGTACTAATATGTAAATTTTAGGTGCTAAGTACATTTTAAGTGATAATGTGTACATTTCAGGAGCTAATATGTCCAAAATAGGTGCTAATATGTACATTTAGGTACTAATATGTACATTTTAGATGCTAATATGCACATTTTAGATGATAATATGTACCACTAAGGTACCAATAAGCAGGGTTTGGGTACAAAAGTGTACCTTTTGAAAAGGCACAGCCCCAGTGACAGCTTTTGTACCTTTTTTTTCTGAGAGTGTATATACAGTTCTTGAAATCGAATTAACTTTTTGTGGAGTGCCAAGATTGATGGCAACCTGGCAAACTTAAGCAAATCCAATACAAAGATTTTATTGTATCATCTTGGAACCTTGTAAACAGTTTCCAAGCAGACTGAGACAAAAATAAAAACAAAAATTTCAAAAATGTACAGCTGGAAGTCAGCAGTGTGTGTGTGGTCCCGTCTCAGGCAGAGACTCGATCATTTTACGCACTTTTCATACCAGTAGAGGCTAAAATGTTTTGTGTAATTCACTTTTTGCTCATTCAAATGGAAACGCGTCTTGATAATTGCTCCGATTCTTTCAAGAGCATCTTGCAATCATGTGTATTATAGTGAGGTGTAAAGGGGCCAAACATCCTTCATAGTGAAACACTATGCCAAAGCTTTTCTCTGACCTTGGCTCATCAGTCGGGGTTGTGGGTTGCGTAGATTTTGACTTCATCAAATCTCCAATGACTTTAGTGAAATTCAAATGCACGAGAGATGAAGCAGACTGGCATTCTCAGCGATGAGTGATACGGCTGAGGACGACGATCGATCCCTGCAAACCTTGTCTTTATAAAAGGCATGCGAAGATAAAGGGAAAAAAAAGCTCTAATAAACATCTCTTTTACTTGGCTTGCTTACAACAAAGCTACCCTTTCTGTCAGCCAGAGCTGCCTTAGAAAAAAAGATGCACATGTGATCAATTATGGATGCGCTGTCTCCTACCCCTGGAGTTGGCGAACACATTAGGTAATGCAGGAGCTCAATTTAACTAGATGGGCTTGTTAATGTGTCCCGCTGGGAAAGGCCTCCGGTTCCTTTGAGTTTCCTCTTGAAAATAATGTTTGGAGATGGGAGATGAGAGAACGCTTGGAGTTGGCACAGCGTCCCAAAGAGAGGGCCACCCCTTCAGTGCCCGAGTCAAGGACACACGAGGTGGGCATCGGGCATAAACTCCGTCAGGGACGCTGGCTGATGAGCACACTGTGCTCCTATACACTCTAAAAAATGCTGGGTTGTTTTAACCCAATTTTGGGTCAAATTTGGACAAACCCAGGCAATGGGTTACATTTTTACACGAGTGAGTGGAGGCAGGGCTCATTTGCATATTCATTGAACCATGCATACTAAATGTAGTGGAAACTTGGCAAACGCTTATACAGTGAATGCTAACTTGCTAATTGGTAACACAATTCTTTGATTGCATTAGCATTAGCATAGCATAGCAATTGCTAAACGAGTATGGCAATATAGAACTTTTTACAGTTTATCTGTTCTTGAACCAAGCTCATGCTCTACTTGCCACCATGATGGTAACCCAACAGAAACTCTTCTAAACTACCATAACAAAATTAAATGAACACAATTAAGTGTAATTCAATTAAACACTGCTAAATCTCCCACTTAAAATTAATCTTGCATAAAAAACAACACTTCATTTTAGCATTTACTATAACTTTTGAGTGCCATATCAATGGGAAACAGAAATACCGTTTCAGTTCAATTTAAGCTTATCTAAATGAAAAGAATCGAGTTAATTAAAATCAAGAAGAAAAATAACGTTCCACATACTCATGAAGGTTAATTTAATTTAACTCATTTGTTTATACTGTTCTTACCAATTAATTATTTTGCGCATGAGGGATTAGTTTAAAACCACAGGGCTTGTAAATTATTCAAAAAGTGTGCTTATTGTTGGTGATATATTAAATCAAACATGACTGGAAGGTAATTTGTCGTGTCGTTCAAGAGTCTGGCCTCTTCTGCTTTGTTTTACAGTAGCGTGAGACGCGGGGTTTAACAGTGACCCGGACATGCGTGACCTTTCTCCTCCGTCATCGGCTTTATGGAGAATCTAAAAGAAGCTCAATTAGCGGGCCGAGGAAGCGTATGATGGAATGAGAGTGCCGTCCGTGAACTGGCTCCGCTAATGCAGGGTCCGTGCCCTCGCCGCTAATGTGAGCCGCGCTGCTCTTTGAGTGACACCGCGTATGCAAAGAAGAGAGCGAGACCAGACTGGTCTGGGCTTTTTAATGTGACCACTTCCTCGGGACCGGGACCTGAGTGGTAATTGCAGACTGCCGGAGAGGAGGCGGCAGGTGTGACTGTCAGCTCTAATCAAGCCCTCGTGCCCAATACCCATGATCCTTCAGGAGAGCGCCGCCACATCCATTTCCTCTCTCGTCCCCTGACTCTGTTTTCACCTTCCTCTTCTCCACCTTAGCCTGTGCTCCTTCACCCCTCTCCACACCTGTCGACTCGATTATGGAGATTAGCGTTGGTGACGGCGCTCTATAAAGCAGATTAGCAGAGGAAAGGCTTTTTATTGTGACGTGACTATTCCGTCGGGGACCACAGGGGGAATTTGCACATCATTTGGATGGGGTCCCTTATGTTTGCTAGTTCTCGTTGGGAAAGAGAAGTGGATTGTGTTTTTCTCCCGTGGGTGCGGGGTACGGGTGCACAACAGGACGTCCCGCGCATGGAAGGAGTCTTGATTCTGCATGAACACAACCATTCAGAGACACATTCTGTAATCTTATTTTAGGAATATTCCCAGTTCAATGCAAGTTCATTCGATTAGTAGTCGACTCATTCAAGATTACACTAGATTTGAATGGAGCCAATTTTGGAAAATTTACTAATACATTATTAAAAATCAAAGGTTGTATTTGTTAACATTAGTCAATGCACTCACACACTGTAAAAAAAATATTTTCAAGATTAGTTATCACAACATATTTTCTTTCGTCAAATCAACTTTATAATAATTTATTTAGTTGAGATAACTTATTATTTTGAATTTCAGATGGTTAAATTAATCTCCTTCGTTGTATTAACTCACTTTTTCCAGTTCAATCAACTTAAAATTTTAAGGCAACCCAGGGTTACTTACTTTTTTAAGTTAAACCGACAATATTTTTTTACAGTGGCATGAACAAACAATGAACAGCTGTATTTTTATCAACTATCTTTAACAAAGTCTCAAATGTATTGCTCATTGTTAGTTCACGTTACCTCATTTTGACTAATGAATGTTATTGTAAAGTGTAAAAAATATTTTTAAGATTTGTTATCACAACACATTTTCTTTTGTCAAATCAACTTTATAATAATTTATTTAGTTGAGATAACTTATTATTTTGAGTTTCTGATGGTTAAATTAATCTCCTTCATTGTATTAACTCACTTTTTCCAGTTCAATCAACTTAAAATTTTAAGGCAACCCAGGTTACTTACTTACTTTAAGTTAAAACAACAATTTTTTTTTACAGTGTAGTAATCACATTTTTTCTTTTGTCAAATCAAATTAAATAATTTATTTAGTTCAGATAACATATAATTTTGAGTTTCTGATGGTTAAATTAATCTCTTTCATTGTATTAACTAATTTTTTCCAGTTCAATCAACTTAAAATTTTAAGGCAACCAGGTTACTTACTTTTTTTTAAGTTAAACCAACAATATTTTTTTACAGCGTAGTAATCACAACATTTTTTCTTTTGTCAAATCAACTTAAATCAGATAACATATAATTTTGAGTTTCTGATGGTTAAATTAATTTCCTTAATTGTATTAACTCACTTTTTTCCAGTTCAATCAACTTAAAGCAACCAGGTTACTTACTTTTTTAAGTTAAACCATCAATTTTTTTTTACAGTGTAAAGTGTTACCGTTTTTATTTTATTTAACCTCTTTATGAGACGCAGAGGTCAGAAAATAATGAAGGAACAGAGTCAGAAAGTCTCACAAATTATATTGAAACTCGCGGACGGCCTAGACTAGAGTATGACGAAATCTGAGAAATCCTGTATTTGAGCCATTAAGATGATTTATAAAAGGAAATGCTATAAAGATTAGTTGGGAAGGAGTGTTTCAGTGCCCATAGCTTTCTGTTGTATTAAACGCGTCTCCTTCAGACTGTCACAGGATGATGATTCCCGAAGGGTCTGGGCATCTGATTGGTCAGGCTGGTCATGTCTGGTGCTTCGCTGAACAACATGTGGAGGAAACCAGTATTGTGGAGAATATTTTATTTTTCTGCTGAAGCCAGAAGGTCAATATCTCCCGTCTTTGAGGATGAAGAGTTGTTGCCGTTTTGGTTTGGTAAAGTTTTGTTAAGTTACATTCCTGTCTTAACTTTAATTTTAAAGTTCACAACTACATTACTGTAAGCGCTATTGATTTAAAGGGATAGTTCACTTTGAAATTAATCTTTGGTATGTTTTATCTTCCCTCAAGGGCATCCAAGATGTAGGTGTCTTTGTTTCCGCAGTATTTTCAATTTTGATATTTTTAGATCAAAGTGTATCAGTCATATAATGGAGGTCTATGGTCACCACCTCAAAGAGCAGCACAGAGAAGTCCAAATTAAACATGATTTAATGACTCGTAAATGTAAGGACACATTGATGGCCGTTATATCGTTTCATTTCCGTTGTGGTGTGTTATGTGCAGCGTGTTTCTGTATTTGGGTGGTGTTGTGAGTATTTGGAGCACACGTGTGTTGTGAAACTGATGGAGATGTTTTCTTAATTTGCGGGTGGTTTTTTTTGTTTTTTTTTGCATGCATTTTCTTTTATTTGCATGCGTTTTCTTCAGTTGCAGCGCGTTGAGCTTTCTCGGCCACCGTAAGTTAGAGCTATAAAGTAACAATGCTAATATTTCCCAATCCTGTTCCTCTCGCTTATACTTTATATCCTATTTGTGAAAGTCCCAAAAAAGATTGAAGTAGAATAGTAACCTCAGTTAAGTAAGAATTATCCATACATGTACTAAATGGGTTACAGTCAAGAGGAGGAAATACAAATGTGATCGGACACACATCATATGTCAGGCGTGCAGTCCATCCACAGACAGGCTGAAGTTTGAAGAATGAATAAACCTGTGAGAACGCATCAGAAGAAAGATGGAGGAGGAGGAGGAGGAGGAGGAGAGGGGAACGACACGGCTGCTAATTTGCTGACATGGGGGCGATGGGGAGGTTGGCCTCTGATAATATTGTTTTTTTGAAGGAGCGGCACAAGTAGTGAGAGGAACAAAAGTAACTGTGCCCCACAAATCCTGTAGCCAATTAGTCTGTATCAATAATTAATAGGCATTGTCTGTATGGGCCACAGCAGATTGAGTTTCTCTCTGCCTGCCTAGATTGTTATGACAAGTAGTGACTACATAATGATATTAGCGATTAATAATTCAGCGCAAGCAGTGTTGCTTCAGGTGACGGGGCTGATCGTGCCTCGGCTCCAGACCACACACACGTGCTCAAGAATAGTTTGTTTATACGTTACATGTTGATGGACAAAGTAAATCTCGCGGTAAATACACGCAAGTAAATCATTCGCTTACATTCAAAGGTGAATGTGTTTTTTTATGTTTCACTGGCTGACATAGCAGTCTTATTTTTATAGTGACACCTAGTGGTGTGGAGGCCACACCATGCTAGAGATTTTTTTATGCTATTCTATAAATGGATTTTTCACATTTGAGATTAATATATTATTATAGGTATTTGAGATTAATATATAGCAAGTTAATGTGTTTACTGATAAAAGGGAGGTAAAGTGAGTTGGCTGGTCATGTGACCTCAAAATGGCCGCCCCTATGTAGTGACCCGCTCTATGTACAATAAATCAGCTTTTATTGGACTACTGATACTGTATGACTAGTGTCTTCATCCAAGTGAGAGACGTTGTCGTTAAGTAAAACTAAAGCTATTCAAAACTAAAACTATTCAAAACTTAAAACTAAAGCTATATATACATTAGGGCTGTGCAAAAATCAATTGCGATTAATCCCATCCAAAATAAAAGTCTGTGTTGACATAATATATTTGTGTGTGCTGTATATAATTATTTTGTATATATAAATACAGACACATGCATGTATATATTTAAGAAAATGTGTTATTCATATATAAAATATTTATATTTATATAATATAGATTATGTATATATATATATATATATATATATATATATATATATATATATATATATATATATATATATATATATTTATTTATATGTACACAGAATTTAAGCACAAATAATTCTTAAATATATACATGCATGCATAGGTATTTATATATACAAAATAATTATATACAGCACACACAAATATATTATGTAAACACAGACTTTTATTTTGGATGCGATTAATCGCAATTAATTTTTGCACAGCCCTAATATATATATATATATATATATATATATAATATGTGTGTGTGTATATATGTATGTGTGTGTGTGTATATATATATAAAAAAAATCCAATTCAAAATGCAAAATGTGGTTTCACTTTATCTTGAGTTAGTCTACAATAAGTAACTCCAGCTAACTCTCATTAGAGTATTAGTTGACTGTTAGGTTGTTAGGTGTTCGGATTCGGGTTAAAAGAATAAGTTGACGTGCAGTTGCTTATAGTTAGTAGAATGTCTAAAGTAGACCATTAAAATACAGTGTCACCCAAAATATTAATAAAAACTATACAATATAAAATTAATATAAATGCAAACACTACATGTGAGGGTATGCAACTTAAAAACATATCTTCCCAAACTGTTTAAAAAAGGAAAAACGACCTTTAATGTGTGAAGAAATGCAGTACTAATATTAGTTTAGACTTTAAAGCCAGCCCACACTAATGGATCGGGAGCGTCAGAGCTGCTGTCTGCTCGGCCCACAGCGGGAGGATCTGGGGCTCGGCTTGTTGAACCCACTTATGTGCTCTTCTGTCAGCGTGACGGATTGGTGTGTGTGGTCGCCGTCCCAGCGGTGCAGATCCACATCTGGGCCATTTCTGGCTGTTCTCAATTGCTTTTAGTGCTTTACGAGGATGCCCAAGTGACAACCCTTAGATCGGATTTGTTTGGTAGGACTGATTTCAGATTAGCATTTGATTTAGAGCATCTGCCATGCTGATCCAATGATGTCTCAGCGTTTGAGCATGCTTATTTCTAGCGCTGGATTGTTATAATTATATGAAGGAGAATGATTTAATCATCAGAAACTCAAAATTATATGTTATCTGAACTAAATAAATTATTTAAGTTGATTTGACAAAAGAAAAAATGTGATTACTACACTGTAAAAAAATATTGTTGGTTTAACTTAAAAAAGTAAGTAACCTGGGTTGCCTTAAAATTTTAAGTTGATTGAACTGGAAAAAGTGAGTTAATACAATGAAGGAGATTAATTTAACCATCAGAAACTCAAAATAATAAATAATAAATTATTATAAAGTTGATTTGACAAAAGAAAATATGTTGTGATAACTAATCTTAAAAATATTTTTTACAGTGTTCAAAATTTATTTTTTTCCCTTCAAGCACACTCCTAAAGTTTTGCAACATGTTCTTGAGTCATCACAGTATTTCAGTCTATAAAAATGAACATTATTGAAATTTGCTTGCTCCTCACCATGTTAAAATCTTTGTGAAATAAAAAATCAGTCACATATTCTATAGCCTAAAATATAACATTAAAATCACATATGCTCAGTTTAACATTGAAAGTTTAATAATTTTTTTGTGCATTACTTTTTTCTATGAACATATGCCATATTATTTCTTTTCATGTGCATTCCTGTAAAAAAAAAGAAGTTTATTTAACTCGGATGAATGTAATTACCATTTCCCTATAGCAGATTCGGTAGGTTTGCTCCGACAGTTTATTTCTGTAATAAATTAATGACTTCCTCTGATGTGCAAGTGAGGGCCTCTGATATTGTCTGATTGACGTTTAACACT
Source organism: Pimephales promelas (assembly GCF_988280905.1). Taxonomy (NCBI): domain Eukaryota; kingdom Metazoa; phylum Chordata; class Actinopteri; order Cypriniformes; family Leuciscidae; genus Pimephales; species Pimephales promelas. Next base: position 32,106,014 of record NC_142787.1, read on the forward strand.
CTCCATTATTACACAGGGGGTAATCAATAAATAAATGAGTCATCAATGTGAATTAATTGCTTATCAATGCATTATTCATCTGCAGAGTTCATTTACGAGGAGAAGATCCCAGAGCTGTTTAACAAGTTGAAGGAAGAGCAAAGAAAATCTTCTGCATTGAACTTACAAGAAGACTTCTACTTTTTTCAGGTACCCTGTGCATATATTATACTACAAATAGGTCAAACTGACTCTCTGAGAGTTTATTTTAGTTATTTGCTATAGATTCAACAGTTCAAAGTTGATTACTCGTTTGTCAAGTCACCTTTATTCATATAGCGTGCAGCTTTACAGTGATAATAACAGGAAAATAATGCAACAAAGTTTGTTTCTAGAAGAGAATAGCACTCTCCAGCTTAAGCAAGGTTTAGTTTTTTTGTAAAAAAGATTCGTTTCAAAATTTTTATAAACTAATTTACTTCAAAATTTAGTTCATTTATATACAGCAGCTCTGGAGAAAACCGTGATGTCATCATCCAGCTCAGTTCAGTTCTCATATAAAGTGTCAATGCAGGCAGATTAATATTGTAGCCATATAATATTGTTGAAAATTAAATGTCCCCAACTAAGAAAGCCAAAGGCAAAAAAGGTGAAAATGGCAGTCCTCCATCTGGTCTGGATACGGCCCGGATCCGGCTGACTACATCATGTGTCGTGGCCGTGTCTAGGCTCAGGTCCACCATTTAAACTGGATACGGCCCGGATCCGGGCTAGGAATCCACTTGCTCAAAGGAACGTTGCAGGTTAAATAGCCCTAATAAGGGCATCTGTGTCGTTATGTGGATTATTTAACCTTTTCCTTGAAACTAATTCTTATTTTAAATAAAAGCATCAGTATTTTCACTGAGCACCTATATCTGGTGCTGGCCTGTTTAACTTTATCTGTGTGATTAGTTTGACAGTTTTGTTGAAGATTTCACGTCTACGTTCTGTATGTTGATCTCTGATTGTAGTGGAAATGTCACAGATACAGGGTTTGTACACTGTGAAAAAATATTGATGGTTTAACTTAAAAAAAGTAAGTAACCTGATTGCCTTAATTTTAAGTTGATTGAACTGGAAAAAGTGAGTTAATACAATGAAGGAGATTAATTTAACCATCAGAAACTAAAAATAATAAGTTATCTCAACTAAATAAAGTATTTAAGTTGATTTGACAAAAGAAAAAATGCTGTGATAACTACACTGTAATTTTTTTTTGTTTGTTTAACTTAAAAAAATAAGTAACCTGGGTTGCCTTAAATTTTTAAGTTGATTGAACTGGAAAAAGTGAGTTAATACAATGAAGTAGATTAATTTAACCATCAGAAACTCAAAATAATAAGTTATCTCAACTAAATAAATTATTATAAAGTTGATTTGACAAAAGAAAATATGTTTTGATAAGAAATCTTGAAAATATTTTTTACATTGTACCATCATACAGGTTGGCTTGATTATATAAAAAAAGAGATAATCAGTGTGCAATATCTACCAGGATCAAGCTTGAAGTCTCATAACCAGAAGTAACTTTCAAACTTGTTTGAGTTGAAAAGTGTAATTTTTTTTCACAACACGTCACGAGCAATCATGTCTCTGCGACGTGCTTTTAGCGAACAACACTGCGTAGCCTCTAGTGGTGTTAAAAACAGTACCGACCTAAATGGGCCTGTCAGAGTTTCCAAACCGTACAAGGTTCAGGTCTGCCCTGTTCTGGCTTTATTCATTGGCAAGATGCATTATATCCTTTTAGGCACAGCATGTTTACTACTTTCCTGTGTAGCCGATACTCAGCAGCTGTTGCATAACATGAATCGAAGTACACGTCACATCGCAGACATGTACAATGCGCACACTTACAACATCAGATTAAAGCGCTGTTGTTGATTTCGTTTGATTCATTCGGTGAGCGTATATTCACTCCCTCTGAAGCGAACGGGGTATGGAGAAGTGAATCAGATGTGTTGTGCTCAGGCCTCCTCTAATTGCCATGGACCTCCACCTCCACTGGCTTTCTTCTGTCCTGCGTGGAGAGAGAGAGAGAGAGAAAACACTACGTTTGTACCTCACTGTTCAGCTTTTATCTATATTTTAAGCAACACACAAGGTGTAGAGTTGAGCTGGAGCTTGTTACAGGGGCCTGAGACTGCATAATTCATGAGCGGAGCGGGTTGCAGCAGCAGCTAAATAAAAGATCTTTCTTTCCGTGGCAGGACAGCAGCAGATACCTGTCCGAGCGGCGATAGTGTCGTGGAACATGCAGGAAGATCAATACGCATTTGTGTGACACAAATCGCTCAGTCGACTGTGTGCCTTGAAAGTGATCAGTCCCCCAATGCTTGTCCCTAATGTTGATCCACTCCAGGATGCCAAAAATACTCCCGTTTCAATCACAGCAGGCCTGACCACCGCAGTCCAGGCCTAGCAAACTCATCTGTCCTGTTTAGAACTTTAGAAGCATGATTTTAACGGTAAAAGACAAAAAAATTGTGAGAGATCTAATCGTACATTTAGTTTATTTTTACAGTACAATACCGTTAAAGTAATTGGAAGTGAAAAAGAACAAGTCATATACAATTTACAGTATAAGAAACTGTAAATTACCCACAAAAATTTTTCTTAGTTTGATCTAATCAGTAATGTACATTAGGATTTTATGTTATGCATTTATAAAATGTTAGTGTTTGTGTGAATCACAATGTGTATATATAGCTATTAACCTTTTTGTGGAAAGCTTTTTGTGGAAATCACCACTGTGATTGGTGGTACAAGATATTAGACCTTCAATAAGTTGGTAAATTAACACTATCTGTTATTACTGTAAATTTAAGTTAGGTCTGTTAAACCTAAAATGTTGCTAACGTATCTTTTACGGTATATTTCTGGCGTGCCGTTTTTTTACCGTGATTTTTTTTGTTTTTGTTTTGCAGTGTACAAATGAAGCCAATTACAGGTTATGTAACTGATTATTAATGTCATGAAACTCTTCAAGGCCCAATGAGCGCGAAAGAGTCCGAGTAGGTTGGGAAGTTGTGTAATTTGAGGCAGCACTGAGCCACTGTTCCACTTTATTAGCCATCGGCACTGAGCCCATTACAGAACAGGACTCAAACTCTCAAACTCCCTCTGCCCAGATTGCAGTGGATGGTGGATAAGGCAAGATTAAAAAATCATGTCAGGAGAAAAGACTTGATGTGCAGGCGGAGGCATAAAACCGCATACGCAAGGCGGCAGCTTCAAATTGGACAGCAGACTGCGCTGTATCTTTACAAAATGCATGAATCCACTGAAGACCCGAGATCAACCCCCTGACTGCCTGTCTTGGTTTCTCTTTTTGGACAAAGCAGCCGCGGTTCTGATGAAGAGCGTCTCGGGGAGCGCACGAGCTGGTCAGGGTTCACATCCGAAGGCACGTGCGATGCAGACTGAAGCGTGCGATACAGACTCTGGCTAACTGGGTGGAGAGTTGAGTTGGGGGGATGATCTTTTAAAAGCCTTCGTTCTCCACCAGTGAAATTATTACCAGTATGTGAAAACAAGGCTGGCTTCAGGCGAGCCACCCAGGAGAGTGCTCAGCCTCAGGGTGATTTCAGAAGAAAGAAACTCAGGAGAAATAATGGGGCTGGGAGTACAAGGGGAAGGTAAAGGGAATTTTTATTCGTCTCGCTCTTGGTTTTCTCTGAAGCTTTCACGACTTGCTCACCACTCCACGTCTTGGCCCCGTTGTTGTGGTGTAACAAAGCTTGAAAGAAAGCCTGATGTGTGTTCACGGGGCCTGGCTGTTCACCCGGTTTCAGACCTGCAGGGTCTCTCTTTCCTTCTTGAGTTTGTCGAGGCCTACACAGATGAGACCGTTCAAACACATCACGCATGGATTCATTATATTAACTTTCATATTTAAATTTGGACCGAAAACTACATGTAGAAACATTTCGACTGCTTTGATTGAAACTGAATAAGCATTTTGTTAAAAAGGGATCACTCCAGCAAAGAGACCTTAAATATTTACTGAAAATGTAGCTGACTCTCAGCAAATATAAATCTTGCATAACATCGTGAAGCAGAAGGAAATCTATCCCTTCTCCCCCTCATTTTCTGAATGAGCGCTGCCCGTCTTTGACCTCATCCTCAACAAAATATTACATTTTACAGAGATATATCTGTTAAAGTGCTATAAAATCAATTCAAAAATTCATTGTATAATCCAGACCGTGATATGTATCGTATCGCTCCCGTTCCATCAGGATTTTCGTGATGGAATTTTTCTCACGTTTGATGCACTTAAATGGGATTTCCTCAGTGTGGGAGTGTGTGAAGTGAACAGCCCACACACTCCAACTTGTATAGCAGGACCAGCTCTGACTGTGATCAGTTTTGACATGTCAAAGGCAAGGCAGGGCGTTAGCCTGTGGCGTCCGGGAAAACATGCTAATAGTCAGATGCATTAGTGCACTCAGTGATCAAAAAGGATGTGTGTTTTTCAGCAGCCCCATCTCATGGCCTAGCAAAGGTACAACTCGTGCAGACAGCTCTCCGCACACATCTGCTGCATTCTCAGAAACCTTTACCTTTAGTCTGAGGTCATTTAAGAGCACCTTGAGAGCAAAAGAAACTAGAGAACTGGTGTTGTTTTTAATTACACTTTACAGTGTTTATGTGTGATTTGGAGCTGGAGTGGTTACACAGTTGATGATTAAAACATTAAGATAGATAGATAGATAGATAGATAGATAGATAGATAGATAGATAGATAGATAGATAGATAGATAGATAGATAGATAGATAGATAGATAGATAGATAGATAGATAGATAGATAGATAGATAGATAGATAGATAGATAGATAGATAGATAGATAGATAGATAGATAGATAGATACTAACACTGAATCAGCATTGACTCAACATTAGCCAATGAAATATCAGGCCATCTATCAGTACTGTCACTGAGCATTAGTTCTCGTTTTTTTTATTCCATTAGAAGACTCTCATGAATATGCTAGTGTCGAGCTAATAAAATCCATTAATATTAAATCCACCATAATACGCACCCTCTGCTCTCGTAATGGAGGTCCTGCTTTCCCTGATAATTTAAAGCCACTGTGACCAGCAGTATTCCTGGGTTTAATTGGGGCGATTCATTTCAGTACAAGGAATTTTGGCTATAGCAGCATGATCGTCCAGTTCATATCTCAAGTATTCCATTTTATTTATTTTTTTAAATTAACATCGCATTTACCTGATTCTGTCGGAATATACAAATTCAACAGAGAATGTTGACTAGGAGTGCACCCTGTGAAAAGGAATGCACAGGACATTTTGATCTCGTTTGAATTGTGCCCTGAATTACACATATGATGTTTGTCAATTTAAAAGATACATTTTAAAGTAGCCTAAAGAACGTCGCAGTTTGATGTAAAACCGTTGAGAGGTATAAGACTGTGAAAATACGTAATTACAAAGACTACAAACCCCAAAGGCGCACATTTTCTCTCATGAATGAAGCTAACTTTACTGAGGCTAACGTCTGTCATTGTTTCTATAGTCTTACGTTATAATCGTACACACACACGAGGAATGGATCTTGCTCGTTGTTTCACTTCCCGGGAGATGTAGTTCATTGAGCAATTTTCGCATAAAACTGAATGTTACTCTTCTGTTTTATGACAAACTGCGACATTTTTGACTTTCAGAGTTATCTTTTAAATTGACAAACATCATATGTGTAATTCAGGGCACAGTTCAGACAGAATAAAAAGATAAGTTGTCTCTCGCCATTGACTACCACACATATTTTTTTTCCGAAATAAGGTCCCATGAGCCGGAAGCGGAGGGGCGGGACTTAGGCTCTCTAATGATTTTTATAAAACAAATAAAAACAACATAGGAACCGCAGTGATGAAATGAACCTTTGAGTGAAGCGGTCAGAGCAGACGGCAACATTAATCTGAAAAATTAAGCCTACCCGGAAGTGCGAAAAACTGCAATACATCTTAAATCCGCTAGAGGGAGGTCCCAAAAGGGTGCAAATATCCATAGATCCCAGTTTTCACAGCATAAATTCATGCTTTTACAGGTTGGTCCCATGGACTTTTTTTGTATTTTTCGATAGGTTCCAAATGCCTGACAACTGTGAGGGGGGTGACATTTTTCTAACTCGTTAGTTTAGATCGTATTTAGATATAAAATGTATGACTGATCGAAAGCAATGCGTGTGTCTAATACTTGTTTAATATATTGATCTTCAAAGAGTTTGGCAAAATTAATTGCTTCTTTAATCTAGAGACAACGCTCAATTTCAACTCTATTGCCTATTGAATATGCTAGTAGGCTACGGTGGAGGATTTTCTCCATCATGCATATAGTAGGCTATTTCACACGCCTAATCCTGGTCTTTTCAAAGGGGTGCATTTTATGAGTGGCCAAAAAAATCCGGGAAAGGTGTGCCGGCCCGTGCCATGGGCTGTTTAACTTTTCATGGCACACCAACAGACTTTCGCACTCTCCTCAACAGGTCGTTCAAGCAAATACACTTAGCTACTGAAATGAACTGAATCCTGTCCAGTAATTCTTCAAAGGGTCTGCATGCCACCGACAGCCATCGGCACGCATGCTCAGCAATGGCCACCAGAACCATGACCATCTTCGCCTCCATACCAGAGTGATGAATCTGATCATTTGTTTTTGGTTGTGCAGAACTGCTTTATAGATGAAATAAACTAACTGAATGATGATCTCGACACTGACTTCAGTAGAACAACAGCCGAAATGCCTAATTTTCCTGTTATCACAGAAGTTGCTTTGAAACAAGGAAAAGCGCTATATAAAAAAAAGGTGTCTTGACTTGACTGGACTTGTCAGATTGGATATCCACATTGCGTCCTTCCATAGCTAATTCCAACGCATTATCACCCCATGGCGTCACCTTTGACCATGCTTCAATATTTGACGTTTTAGGCGCCCTTTAGCGTCACTTAAATGACGCGATCCTACGGCGTCATCTAACTGACGCTAAAGGAAAGCGTCTGTTAGAGGACGCGGTTAGGTTTAGGTGTGGGGTGGGGGTAGGGTACACGCGATCCTAGGGCGTCATCTTACTGACGCTAAAGGGCGCTTAAAGCGTCAGATATTGAAGCATGTCCAAATGCTTCCCAAGGCGTCAGTTAAGTGACGCCTTCAATCCAAACCATTACATTTTGAAAACGTTCTGCCATGGCGTTGGCAAAGACAAGTTTTGTCTGTTGAAAATCATTGTCCAATGTATCTCAGGAGGACTAACTGTGTATACGCACTTTTTTTTCTTTTACAAACATTGAAGTCATTGCTCCTGATTTCCTCACCAAACATGCCCAGAGCTCGAGTAATTACAGAGATCGTCAAATCCTTTAGTCGTCGCTGATCTTCATTAATAGACAGCGTGCTCATTAATCTGACTGTTGATGCACTTATTAGCGCTCATCAATTCATTATTCATGGCCTGAGTGAATACAAAGAGAGCGAGTGTCTGTACGGGACAGGGCGGCCAACAGCGAAGCGTCCTCCTGAAACACTGGACCCGTTATTACTGACGGAACCCGTTATTACTGACGGAACCCGTTATTACTGGACGGAACCCGTTATTACCGCACCGACAGGTATAAAGCACACACTGGCCACACAATGCCGCGGGTAAAATGTGAATTCATTGTGGAACGCTTGTTGGTAATTCTGTTAACAAAAGGTATCCTTAGAAGGAATTAAATATTTATTCGTTCTATGAATAACAATTGGTTAGGGACGACTGACTGTGTTTACTCTGGATGGCGCATTTGGCAGCGCCTATCTGTCGAGCGAGAGAGTGGAGCAGAGTCTATCCATCTATCCATCTATCTATCCATCTATCTATCTATCTAGCCTATCCATCTATCCATCTATCCATCCACAGGCCTGATTGCTCAACACATTGGATTGCTTGACAGAACAATTGGGTATTTATAGTATACGATTTATTCGTTCACACAATACAAACTATATATGATCGATATGTTATGACAACATAGGTTTTTACTCGATACGTAATTTTTTCATTCACCTTTTTTATGTTATACAAGATTTAATCATGTATGCCAGTTTAATGTCATTTAAGATGAAATGACTTAAACCTCCAAGTTCATTAAATTTTGTAGCAGCTTTTTTCCCCCCTTTTCTTTTTTACAGTGTGTTGCATAGTCATAGACTTTAACATTACGGGTTTTCACTGACGCAAATGAGGAGAGGGTGTTACAGTCAAATACAACTGCACTTTAATGTGCTTAAACTGAATGACATTTCTGATCATACTGTCACTTTGCCTGAAAGAGATGCGGGGTTCCTCTCTTTTATTTTTCCATCATAACATTTAATTAATTAATCAATTAATTCATTTCGTTTGTTAAACGTTTGTCGTGAGAATGGTGGCAGCACTAGTGTTTGTTATAAATGGATATAATTAACATAATAAAAAATTGGGTTACACTTTATTTTAAGATGTTATTTTTACAGTGTAATTATAGCCTATATTTACTGAGTAATATTAAGCAACTACATGTACTTATTATAACCTAGGGTTAAGGTACAGGGTTAGAATTCGGTTGAGGCCGGGTTATGATGCATAATTTACTGTTATTACTATGGTGAGTAGACACATGTAAGGACACTGTAAAATAAAGCGTTACCAATTTTTGCTTGGTAATAAAAACACGCGTGGAATTAAATTTTCAGCACTTTATAGTTTTCGTTATAAATCCATAAAAAAGTTTGTATTGCAATCAAGTTGGAAGGAAATGAAATGCTTTATAACACGATTGTGTGTCTCTACTCTTCTGAGAACACTTGCGCTTAAAGCAAACGCGATTGCGTTGATGATCATATATTGCTCCTGTTAAGGTGTTTGCCTTCCTCCTGTTAATTACCAGCACGAAGTCCCCATGACTGGGCTGAGTGGAGCTGGCGGAGGGTGAAAACACTGGTTAAGCAAATTGGTATTTAAATGTATACTCGCTGGCCTTCATGCCTTGCATTATTCATTGCCGATACAAAAAAAAGCGTTGCACTTGAAGCCGGGGTTCTGCAGGCGCGGACACGAGGCCTGTCTACTGGGAAGTGCGAAATGTAGGGCAGAGAGTTGTGCTCGTGCACTCACACACACACACTTCTCTGGATCTGTCTGTGAAGATGAGCAAGTTTTTTTTTATTTGTATATGCACTAGCATAAACACAAGTCAAAGTTTATGTTAAATGTCAATATTTTATTTAATATTTCGTGTATTTGAAATCGAAATGCTGACTGATTTCTTGAACTCTTTATTTTGCTGACTTTTCTGATTTTTATTATTGACCGTGTATTTGATGAATGAATTGCGAAGCATGTAGGCTACTTGCATCAAAAATACCCACCGTCAGTGTATTTAATTTCATTAATTTTGTACCTCAGCTAAACGAATCTATTTAACTGGTGTCCGGCTACAAACGGGATTTTATTTTGTAGTACCGGACCGTGTTAGGGTATCTTGTCAGTTTAGAATAAATTATGTATGGGACATGATTAGAAGCTTATACGCATTACTTTGAACATATTTCTTTGAATTAAATGTGAGAAACTCATTTCATCTGTTTTGATTTACATATGAAGTGGAATTATTTCATCAGCATAGACGTATAGATCTAATAACTGATCGCCTTTTGATTTTGTGACATTTGGGAAAACACTTTGGAACAGAAGGCCCAATAATGCACACACCAGCATTATCTTAAATATGTATATTTTTTTTGTTTGATCATTATTTGTAGGCCTTCTAGACCCTTTCGTTGTCTCTGTCTATTGTTTGTTGTTTATAGGCTATATATATATATATATATATATATATATATATATATATATTTGTGTGTGCGCGTGCGTGAGTGTGTGTTTATTTCGATCATTTTGCTGACATTTTTATATTTCTGATTTGATATTTAGGCTATTAAGAATTATTATTATTATTATTATTTTTTAAATAGCCTAAAAATACATGTACAGAAAAACGTCTTGAGATGTAGGCCTACAGTATTATCAAGAAAAAGAAAACGTTATAATTGCGACATTTCCAGCACTGCGTTGTGAAGTTAACTTGTGTCGGAGCTGTCCGTGGTCCTGAAGGTCATGAATTCGTTCAGATTTACACATTTGTCTTAACTCGATATTATTTGTAAGATTTTTGTCCTTTTGTTCGGATCGGTGAAATTACAGCAGTAATAACGAAGTACAATCACAGTAGCCTATCTTTACCATAATTTTACTATTATTATTTTATTATTATTTTGTACTTTTCTTCTCTGTTGATTGCCGTTTATTTGAACGAAAGAAAAAAAAAACATTGGCTAAACACTTAAGGTAGCCTACACACTTTCGAAATTAAAATATGCCATGTTCACTTCAGATCTAAACAATAGCTCTTTGATGAATGTTTCTCTCTGTGACGTGCACAGCCGCGCGTGTTGAAATGAGCGCGAGCACGCGCCGCGCTCGCGCTCGAGGAGAAGCGTCCTGCACGCATAGGCTATATCGGTATTAAAAAGTCATGATTCCCACGCTTTAACTCTTCAGCACTCGTATAATGCAGACTTTCGGATTTTAGAGTTCTCATGAAACGGTCCAATCTCCATACATTTTAACCAATGAGGCATTTTATTACGTTACTTTAAAAAAATGTCTTATCTGGATATATTTTTGTTAGATTTTTGTCCTTTTATTTAGCCTTTTGCTGTATTTGTCTTTCGTTTTTACATTTTTGTGAAATAAAACGTCACGTCACATCATATTGAAAGAAAACGGTTCCTGGGTTTAGGTTGATATAGATTATATAGATTAATAGGGATTGATTCTTCATTGGCTCAGAATATTTGATTTGCCTTCCATTAGCAGAGCGACGACTAACATAAAAATCAAAATAGTTTTACAAGAGGCTCACATTTCACCCTCTACAGTGTAATTAAATATTAATTAATTATTTATAATTATACAAAATTATACAAAAATAAAACAACATGTAGTCTACTTGCTAGGGTTAGGGTTTGGTTGAGGGCAGGTAATTATGCATAATGGTAAGTGCATGTAACATGTAACAAGGATATGCCCTTAAAATAAAGTGTAACCCATTTTACATTAGTTTCCATATACATGAACAAAGAATAAAGTATATTTAGAAGACGTGCACCGTCAATTTAATGTAGGCTAACGAACGACACATGCGTGAACACTAATGTCAGGTCAGGTGTGACCTTTAATGGATTATAAATGAAGACTAAATAGCATGTCATGAAGCTGATGTTTAATTTCAACCAGTGACGTCATTCTGATGCAAGCTGGACAAGAGCCAAAATGACGTTAAATAGTGCTGTGCTTCGACTGTTCCTGATTGCCAGATATTCAGATCTCTCTGTGTCTTTTGATCATCCCCAGCTGCTTCTGTCATTCATTAGGCTTGATTAAGTATACAAGATTCTTAATTGCAACAGCCATGTTTTAATTCTCGTCGAATATGCATAATTCCAGTCTGTGATGTGGCATGCTCGCGAGTGATCATATTACACAGTTATATGTATATATTTATTCTAATCCGCTGTTAAAGACAGCAAGTGTTACATAGATTCCCTTGTTCACCTTGTCAGGATCAATTTGAGTTGCTCTCCCTTGCACCTTCATTCAGGACTTTTGTCTTTCGTTGGTTATTTTTAAGTACAAATCCACAATGATTGGCTGTCAAAAACCAGCCCGGGCTTCAGGTTGGGCGCTTTCGTAAGTTGCGCTTCTCTCAGTGTGAGAACTCTGATATCTTGAACGCTGTTTTGGGCTTATATATTAACGCGCATGATAAATATTGCATTGTACTGATTTGGAGCTTCCAGTGCCGGAGGTGTGATCTGACCGTCAAGCGCGCACGCGCGGATCAAAACAGGGAGCGCGCAACGCGGATGGAAACACTGAGGGAAGTTTATTTACCTCGCTTGAAGTCGGCTGTAAGGGTTGGCTGAAATAAATTAAACGTTGCTGCTGTAATTCTCAATAAATAAATAAATAAATAAATTAGCCTACTACACTCGCGACGGACTCAACCGGTCGAACGGGCCTTGTTGCTGCAATGTTTGTGAGGAAAGAGGGAGCCATAGTCATGTAGCAGAGAGCTGATTCTCCAAGGCCCTCAGTCGAGCAGCACTCAAGACTCGGGCTTCATTAAAATTTTATACGCAGCGCTTGGCCAAGGTCTATTTATGAAAATGCGCTTTCCACTCCATGGAAAACACAAGACTGTAAGGAACTATGGGGAGGAATGTAAATCTAAGAGCGGAATTATATACACTTACACACATTTTTCACTCCAGCTGCATTTGACAAAATAAAGTAACCAGTGCCACAGTGAAAATACTGCCTCGCATTTGACGTCTATATGTTGCGTGGCTTCAGCGGTTGATGAATTATGTAGATGATTTGGCCAGAGATATGCAAATCCTCAATTGTGGGCACATTTGAGCACGACAGGCTACACCAATTTGAGTATATTGTCTCCCATATTTCAAGATATTGATGCAAGAAAAACAACAGTAGCTTGCCAGTATGGTTTCCTTTCACTGTGGACAAACTGTGATTTGTGCTGATGAAAACACTGTAATATAGCGTCACAATATGGGGTTATACATTTGTTTTACAGTGTTCTTCATATGAAGTAATGAATGATTACATGCAGATAACCCTCAACCTCATTCTCTAACCCTAAGTACATGTAGTTGCTTAATTTATTCAGTACTTAAATATATAATTACACTGTAACAATGACACGTGTAACTCACATTCATGGTGTCCGTATTACAGTGTAATTGAGTAATACAAATTAACTACATAATATAGGGTTAGGAGTATGTTCGTTGTAATTATGCACAATTTGTTGCATTGTAACATGTGTAACAGGACACTGTAAAAAATAAATGATTACACAATATTGTAGTTGCAATCGCAATCATATGCACTATAAATGCGTTTAAATATCTCAAATAAGTGTTTCACTGCCGTCATTCTTTAAAGATTTGCGTAACTCGTCTCTTAGCTTTTGTATTCATCAGGAAACGAAAAGAAACGATGACCTCCAGTGTGTGAATTATTCAAATCAAACAATTGACGCACAGAGTCGTGGGAATAGGCTTTACCTCACGCGTCTACACACACACTTTCTGTCAACGAACTAAACCAAGTCTTATAAGACCAATCTTTTAATAAGAATCCCATCTTTTTGCTTAGATTAATCATTTAATATATATTCGATATCTTCGTTTATATTTGCATTTTTTGTAAAGTAGCCCATACTTACTTTTCATGTATTATGGTGCGTTCAAGTCATGTCGGAAAATCGCTTTTACGAGTTGAGCGCACCGCAATGTTGTTAATATATACGAGTGGGAAACTCGGGATTTGCTTTTAGCCCACGAGTTGAGGGCGTGTCAGTGAGAAACATGGCGAAATACTTTAGGCTTATATTTATTTGCAACAAAATAAGCTAACCACACAAAACATGATTGTAATAAGTTCAGTCGCTTCATAAATTACGGTAATTAAAAACATAAAAAAGCAAAACATACTTATTGCACATTTTTGTTCTTAATTTAACAAATTGAGTTTAAAATCCATGCTGGGTTTTTGTGTGTGTTTGTGTGTGTGCAAGTATATGGCTACCGACATCTTGCTCCGACTTCCCAAATCGCAAAAACGAACTTCGCAGGAGTAGGCCAACATGCACCAGTAGTTGTGTGGTGTGTGTGTGTCTATTGTTTGGGTAAAATAATTAAATAATTAATTGTTATTAAGTAATTAAAAAGTATTTGGTTGTTCTTCGCCTCACTTTGTGTTTAAGATTGATTCGGACTGATTTCTTTTTCAAATTACATTTTGTAGGAATTCAGTTCCTGTTTATGAGGATAATGATGAGTGAGTTTAGGCTTCTGGACTCCACGGGGAAGGACGAGAACTCTTGTTGTACATTCGTTCAGCAATAGGATATCTTCCTCTTAACAAACACTTGAAAAATCGATAGTATCATAACACTTCATATTTATAATTCATAAATAACTAGATTTATGGACTCAAAGCCACCTGCTGAACACCACAGAGAGTCCGAACTTGACAACTCCTAAAATAAGCGAACTTGTTTTCCTCTTACAATTACCAATTTACCAATTTTGAAACTCATAAGTTTCCTAATACATATATGATGGATTTATCGGGATTGTAGAAATGTTCATGATCGTAATTTCAAGTTTTTAGTTTTTTCCTAATTATTTTAATCCAACATTGAGGATAAAGTAACCTCGCAATATTTGAGGAAACTAGACATGTTACTGTTAACATTAGTTTATTCGTAATGCGACATAATCAAATGCTTACTTAAGCTTGCTCCTGATAATATACAGCAAATAATCGCGTGTTTATGAGACATAATGACAGAAACTGAAACGGTAATAATAATAATCATCATCATCATGAAAGTCGGAGATTTTGATTTAAAATATGGAACGAAAAAAAAAGCTTAGTACATCATTACATGTGTGTCCTCTTATTTAGAGAACGTTGTACCTTATAATTATTGTAATACTGAGCACAATAAATAAAGAAGACTCAACAATAAAGCAAGTTCAGGGTCATAAACACACTGCATAACTGAGGTAAGACGTGCATGGTTTATTGAAAATTCTGTCGCGTACACAGACACAGTTAAGCACACTTTCACAAATGAGCCATGTGTGGTATTCAAAATAAATTAAGCTCAAATAAATAAGTAAACGACAATATCAACGAAGTAGAAATATAAATAGGCAAAACAAATAAGAAAAATCGGAATCATATCTACAAAGTGCAATGAATCTCTGAATATGTAATGAAATGTTCCCATCTACAAACTTAGTGTAATAATAATAATAATTTAGATTAAGAAGTACAGTAAGGGGGAAGTCACAAAATAATTATTAAATCATTTGATTGTCAAAGCATCGTTGAAGTGAAATAGTTGGAACACACAACGCTTGGTGTTTTCTATCTAATTTTACCCAAAATGTGTCAAAACTGATAACTATATTATTTAAAAAAAAAAATCTAGTCGTATGCCCTATTTCCAAAATGACCATGGATGTGTCAAGACGTCAGGAATCATGAGGTAGACACAGAAACGTATATTAAGGATGTCCGTGTGTACGTGCGTTCGCCTGTGCGCGTTCTCTCTTATTGCAATACATCAAAACGAGAATGGAGTTTTCAAACGGCAAATGAACAAACGCCTTGTAAACCATGCAAAGGATCACAGCAGAACCTTCATGAATTTCTTCAGGAGCATATAGAATAACACTAGGTTTCTAGAATGGGACATCTTTTGCACACCAGCGTGTTTATCTTTCTTTCTTTTCATCCTTTAAAAAAACTGAATTTTGATGCGTTCTTCACACAAAGAGGTGCAGTGTATTCACAGATATGTACACAGATGAATATAAAAAGAGTTGTTTTGAGTTAAGAGAATAATCATTATTATTCAATTCTCGATTTTTGTACAATAATTGCAACGTTTAGTTGATGTCGGTCGTCCTCTCGGTCGTGTTGTTCTTGACACAATGCCACGACAAACTTTTTGGGACAGTTTCTGTCTCTGGGATGTTGACGCCCAGCTCCCAATTCCTGCGTGACGCGCTTCGCCTCGCCATTGAAGAGTTTTGTCACCTTTAATTCAATGTTAAGTTTATTTAAATGCGTTGTTTCTGGCCTAGTGCGTGGCGGAAAACTTCATCCGTTTCTGCTTTTGCCTTTGATTACAAAACCACACGCGGACCACGTTTTTTTTCAGGTCCAGTTTCTCGGCGATGGCAGCGATTTTCTCCGACGACGGTCTCGGCTGGACGGCGAAGTAAGCCTCCAGCGACCGCTTCTCTGGAGCAGCGATCGAAGTGCGTTTTCTCTTCTTGTCCCCGCCGTTAAAAATCTCCGGTTTGGCCATTTTCTCTCTCTGAGCCCGTTCTGCCTCCTCTAACCACGCTTCCAGGATAGGCTTGAGGGCGACCATGTTATTGTGGGACAAAGTAAGAGACTCGAACCGACAGATAGTGCTCTGGCTCAAGCAGCCGACCCCGGGGATTTTAAGATTGGCTAACGCCGAACCCACGTCGGCCTGCGTGACCCCGAGTTTGATCCGCCTCTGCTTGAAGCGCTCGGCGAATGACTCGAGCTCCCGGGGATCAGGCTCGGAGTCTCCGACGCCGCCCAGAGAGGTGTGCGAGCCCAGGCTGTGGTGGTGCATGTTCATACTTTGCTGGTGGTGATGCTGCATGTGGTTAATTGCTGACATGTGCGAGTGCGGGTGGGAAGCGGTGGAGCAAACGTCGGAGCCCATGCCTCCGATGGAGATGCCGGGGTTGAGGTGGTCGAGCAGGTCGCCCTCCAGGCCCTGCGTCGGCTGGTGGTGGGGATGGTGGTGGTGAGAGGTCAGCACTGACGGGTGATGGAGGTGCCCAGAAGATGATGTGGGAGTGCAGGTCATGCTCGTCATGGTGGTCATGGTGTGGTAGGTGGCATCTGGCTTGAACGGATGACTCTTTTGAGCCATGTCGACCGCCGCCAGCGCCTCGGCTCTCTGGAGAAGGGTCTCGTCGAAGCCGGCGAAGATGTTACCCTGCAACTGCGTGACAGAGAGCAAGCATTAGTATCCGTGGCAAATTATTATTATTATTTTTTTTTTACAACAAAAACGTAACAACCAGATTTTGCAATCTGCATGCGTTTATTATTTTGCTAAAGAGTGTTATAAAAAGTTTATGGGAGCAAATTGGGTCACTTTTAGAAAATCATCTTCAAATGAATATTCAATTAAACGCTCATTTCGAAAGTGCTGTAACAACTTCTATGATTCTATCTTTTTAAAATAAACTCAGTCAAATAAATGCAGCGCAAGACATAATTTAAGCCAACTGAAACTGATGCACTTCGATTTTTTTTTGTCACGGAGAAAAGTTTAGCCCACTTATAATGCAAACGACTATGTGATCATGAATCGCAAACATCAGAATAAAATATTAAACTCACCGAGGGCGTGGGCAAACATGCTCGCCGGATCGCCTCAGAGCTGGAGTGTAGAGGTGTGTATTTAGGCTCGTGCAAAATCGGATGCATACTAAACGGCTGTTTGCTATTCATGGACATCATTTTGGCAGAGGTGTGAGGGGGTCGCTTCTAGTCTTCCTCGTTTATCTCCGGTTTACCCCAGTACAGCGTCGAATCTGGATGGTCAAAACTGAAAAGATATGCCTGAGAAAGTCTTCTTTTCTGGCTGAGCTGGAGCCAGGCGCATGCAAGCTGTCAATGTCTGTGATACAGTAGGAATTTACGCAGGCACCTAAAATATAACGCTGTCTCCTTTAGCCCCGCCCAGATAGGTACAGGCCCCGCCCACCTACTATTACAGTACCTTCGACTGTTATTGGTAAGTTTGGGATGTGAACACGCCTCCGGGGTTTTTGGTCCCATTCCCCATCATGTGCGCTGGAGCAAAGAAGGCGTGGCTTTGACTCTGAGACTCTCATGGTGTGTTTTCATTGGTGCTGGGATTTTGACAGGTCGCCTTAGATTGGTTGTTGTGAACACTGCGATCTTTATGTTCACACATGCTCTTGGTTTAAATGTCTGTCACCATATGAATTGTTATGATCCTCATTAATACGAAGATTCAAATGAAAATAACGATTAGTTAGTCATTTTGAAAATACATTTTAACCTCTTTTTTAATGAATTTTGATTAGAACATTTTTATAATTTGTCATCACGGAACACAAACTAAAAGTCATACTTGATGCACTTTTTCTAGTCATTTTGGCAAAGAAAGACAGAATATGAATATAGGTTAATTGGATTTGAAATATGAAACTCAAACTTTTATATTTTGTATTTTCTGTTTCTTTTAAAGGTAGACAATATTAATATCTGTCCAGGGACGATGGATGAAAAATAGCCTTTTGGCTAATTCTGCTAATTAATGCACACTGTCCCTGTCAAATAAATTAATAAATCAAAAATAAAAATAAACAGTTTTTATTGTGTTGTGGGAAGCAAGTGGTGTGTTTTATTTTTATTTTTTTCTTCGTGTGGCCAGCCTTAACAATTTGGTACATGAATTAATTATTGTTCATTTACTTTGTGGTATGCACCACAATATGGATTCTCAAATAGGCTGGAATGATAAGAGCCCATGTATAATTAAATATTGATAAAAAAAAATAAAGGTCAAACAAATGAGAGCAGTCAATCAATCAAATACCTCAGTCTGACAAATTAAATGCTGCCTGGTACCACCATCCGTTTGCATCAATGAATGATTGAATTATATTCATAAACACGTCATAAGTACATTGATTGGATGTCTTGCTTGTCAACTTATGTAGTTACACACATATAAACACACATAAAACAGCCGCTTTCATGCCATGTGGTAATTCCCATAATTGAGAGATTGCAAAATGTTTTGTTTTAGTGAATAGATCACATTACCCTTCATGCAGTGAAGCTGCTAAAATGGGAAGTTCATCACTGGACCCTGCTGTGTGATCAGCACCTGTGGGTTGTGTGTTGCACAGGTTTGCTAGTGCACGCAAGCTGCTCTGGATTGGCTTGTATAGAGCCTGTATCTATCACTCTAATTGGTGCTGAAACCCCAGACATGGACAATAAAGTCCCACAATGGGAGAAGGAGTCTCTGCGAGTGTGACTCAGAAACCTGAGCTGCAGACGCAGATAGCAACATCGTCCCCTCGTGCCTTGCTCTCCGGCAAGGCCTTGGCACCCGCTCATCAAATATGCATCAATGCTGCCATCTCTCCCCCAGCAACCGCTGTCACTGGGGACTCCGAATGCTGTGGGACGGACGGAGAGGCACAGCAAAAGTGACAGAACAGAGAGAGAGGCAGTCTGGGAAAGAGACATGTAGATCGAGAGACAGACACAAGACATACTTGTTGAATCTATCGAGTCGTTCCTTCTTTCTCTTTCCCACTGCCGACACGGAGTCAGTCATTTTCCTGATGAGTTTTCTGCAAACAAGCCTGGGGAAGTGCTTGATTATTGCTAATGGAACATTTTCCTCAATGAATATTAATGCTGAAATGGGGAATTGGTGCTATTGGCTGTTAGGATTCCTTCTGCAGATGATTAGTGGAGGTGTTCAGACTGTTCTTTTCTGTCATCTACAAACTACTGTATGTCGAGAGCTGTAGGTCAAAGACAGTGCTGTTTGCCAATGTTCACCATAGTTGACTAATGATGCTTTTGGGAAACGCACCTCTGTCGACTGGATATTTGTGTGTCACAGTATACATAAAAATGCTTTGTGGAATATATTGGACAGAATTCCCCATGTCTCCAATGAATGAATTCTGGCAATATTTACTCACCCAGCAAATCAGTAGGGTCCAAAACAGCACTGAACCCAATGACGTTCACTGTAAAAATAAACATGCTTTATCTAATCAATAAAATTGTGGCAACAGATTACAAGCATTCACTGTAAAAAATAAAATAAACAAATCCGTTAAATTTACGGGAAAACTCCGGCAGCTGTGGTTAACAGAGTTTTCCTGTTAAAAGTACGGTAGCAACATTTTAGGTTTTACAGACTTTGACCGTATTTAATTTTACAGCAATAAACCGCATTTCATTATTTGATATCATGTTAATTTACTGACATTTTGAAGTATTAATATCTGTTTTGTTCAATTGCAATACACCGACAGCCACAGCCATCAATCGCAGCAATAATGATCAATCAAAGCTCATCATTATCAGCTCTTCCACAAGAGAGTTCATACTACTATATAGAAGCTGCACAGTGTCATTCACACAAACATTAAACACCATCATGGTAACATGTTGAAATTTTAAAAATGAAATAAGAATTAATTTAACAACGTTAAATGTAACATAAAACCCTGATGAACATAACTGATAAGAAAAAAACTAAGAAAATTATGAATAAACAGTTAAAATACATTAAACGTGAAGTGTCACGTGGGGAATTGTGGGAAAGTCAATTTACATTTTTTCACTGTAAATTATACAGTAACTTCTTCACTTTTTCACTTCCAAAAACTGTAAATTTAACAGTATTTTTCAGTAAAACATTAAATGTACCATTATATATTTCACAGTTATTTACCGTATATAGTAAGGAAACTTCACTGTTGCATTTTTACAGTCTTTTACTGTT
Organism: Pimephales promelas; assembly: GCF_988280905.1. NCBI lineage: Eukaryota > Metazoa > Chordata > Actinopteri > Cypriniformes > Leuciscidae > Pimephales > Pimephales promelas. The sequence goes on from NC_142787.1 coordinate 32,126,303, forward strand.
AAAATCACGATCATTTTTTACAGTGTTGTTATTAATTAAATGGAACAAATTAGAATTGAGTAATAATGAATCAAATTATTACTTAAAAGTTAACCATTTAAAATGGGTAAAGTTTACACCAACACAATTATCAGACATCAAAGATTAAGTAAGAACTCTTTATTTTGAATTGCCAACATTGAAGACACCTGAGGAGAAAACCGTACAAACCTAAAACAAACACTGATCACCAATGTACGTTCTTTTTTGGGGAAGTTTTACTAATTTTAAAAGGTTAACTTTTAAGGAATTAACTTGATTAATTATAACTCAATTCTATTGTTAAATTGACGTAATAATATTGCTTGTAATCTGTTGCCACATTAGATTTACAGCCCCTCAATGGATGAGGGAAATTATTATTATTATTCTTTAATCATCTTCTTTTGTGAAGAAATCATTTCTAACTGGTTTGGAATGATGTGGGTGTGAGTAAACGATGACATCATTTTCAATTTGTGGGTGAACTACTGTACCACTTCACCTTGTACCCTTGCTTCTTGTCTTTACACTTTACACAGTGTATTTGTTTTTCTGCGACTAATCGCTCAAGTACAGCCAGATTTATTGTTGAGTGTGTGTGTGTGTGTGTGTCATGCCAGAGCTCTGAAGAGAGAGTGAAAGCAAGACGTCAACACAAGTAAATATTTCTGGTACGTTAAGCAAATGGACACGCACATGAGCGGGTGTACCCTCCTTTTTCCATTCAAGCCTCCCCCATTTCGTGATTGGTGAATTATTGATAGGGTGTAAAATCTAACATTGTAGATATGTGACCATTCACCAAATCAGCGGCTTCACACTGAGGGGCTGCCGACGGGAAGGGGAGTCTGAGCACACACTTTAATGTAATTGCCTTTAGGGTTCCTGGTAAATATTTTATTGTCTGCCAGCACAAATTAAAGGTAGGCCTACAAAGTGACCGAAACGGGGTGATTCCTCACTTTGACTTTTTGGGTCTTTATATTCAGAGGATCGTCGTGCAAGATGCTCACCTGGGAAATGAAAGAGAATGTGTTTGGGAGAGCCGTGTGTGCTGGTGGTGGCCGTTTGGTTCCCTTCACTGAGGCTGAAAGAGCTCTAAAGTGATTTTGGTGGAAAGAAAAGAAAAAGACACGTGGATGGATGAGCGGGGGGGGGGGGGGGGGGTGTCTGGGACTCGTACATTGCCAGTCAGAGAGGAAAGTAAGCAGAAAGATGGGAACAGGAAAACTTCATTACCTGATGGGGCAGTGGCCAAAAAGACATTAAAAATGAATGGCAGCCGACACAGATGGTAAGCTGACCTGGATGGGATGTGAAGCGTCGATGGGAAGATTTGTGTTTTTCTGTTCCACGCTTAGTGAACAAATTCTCAGGTCCAGGTTGTTTTTCTCCTCTGGGATTTCTGTCTGTTATCGCCGGTCTAAACGAAATGAAACCTTTTACCCCTTCGGCAATGATCCCTGTTTTGACTTTAGGATCCTTAAAGATACAATCAGTGCTAACCTTTCTAGGCCTTTTCCAGTTGTTTTTTGGTGTAGTCGCTTTCCATCTCCTCAACCCGATTTCTTTCCCAGAATCCGTCCTGTGATCCCCGCACCGTTCCTCTGTTACCTGCCGTCCAAACAGGACGGGCTGCACTAAGTCTGGATCAATAGATTAACTGAGTGGTTATGAATTATGCACAAGAGCCCTACAGCAGTTGAACATAAAGAGCTTGTGCTCTTGAATTGGCGTGTAAAAGCTAAGTACAGGCCTGTTTACTTGTTCCCCGGCATGCTGGGTGCTGTGCTTCGAGATCGCCCCTGGGACCTCAGTCAGGTAAAAACAATGTGATGGTATTGACGGGATGACTTGAACTCAATTTTTTTCTCTAGTTATAGGCTGGTTTGCTCGAGTTTGTCTCGTCGATCTCTTCTGGATCAAACCTCCGAGGACGCAGCTTAATATTCCACCGCGCATGTAATTTTACATTTGCATACAATCAAACTTGGTGTCACTCATGTTTTTTTCTTTTGTTCTACAACAGTAAAACAAAGGAGGGAAAAGAATAAACAAGCAAAATGCTGTAAATATGATAGTGAGGGCATATTCATGATATGTAAATCTCAGTGTAGTACAAAGGAAAATAAGGATCTTCTTATGCGCACCAGGAACTGTTTTGGAGAAGACAAGCGTGGCACATTGAGACAGATCCGTTGTGTGACTTTTACATAACCGTCAGCCGCTCGTTCGGTGCCAAATAAGAAGCTGTGAAAAGAGGAAGAAGGCCCAAAGCTGAAACATTTGTCTTGGATCTCCTTTCTTCTTTATTTATTAAAATATTAATGTCTTTGCTTGAGGCCAAGTGTGTTTATGCACGCCGCTCAGAGCGTTGACCAAAATGCCGACTGATGCTCTCTCATTGATTGTGGGTGTATGTGTGTAAGCAGAGGCTGCCCGTCACCCAACCGCCCCTGCTGGCCCCGTTCCTCCGCTTCATCTGCCCTTATTACACTCTTCAGACGGAGCGGCTGCTTTGACTCGCTGTGTCGGACACTTCAAAGGACAGCTGTGTTAATTGTTGGTTTGTTTGGAGATGCTGTGTTGCAGACACGCTGGAATCTTTATGATGTGAGTAATGAGCTGAGGAACGAGAGAATAAAGAGAGCACAGATGAGTATTTTCAAAAGCTCTGGTGGATGCGGGATGACGTGCATTTGTTTATGAAATCTTCTCCCATTCGAGAAACCATCACTGGATTCCCTTTATAAGTTGAGGGACCCGTCGTCTCAGGTGTTTTGGGGCGAGCAGGCAAAGTCTTCTTCTGTTTCTCCAAGTATTGTAATACTACATGGTGCAAGTGTTTATCCAATACTTTAAACACAAAGTTGCTCAAAGATTGTAGGCAACTCTTGGGAAACTCAATGAATCCTGTTATGATTATAATATATGAAGAATGGCCAACAGTATTGTTGCTGATCCTCATTTCCTGAGTGAGGAACTACCTTGGAAATCCATGATTTAATAAGTGGGCCCCAATATACTTTGAAGATATTTTTCGTTGGAATAAGTTGGAAATGCGTGAGGAAGTGTAAAGTCCAGGGGTCAGAGAGTAAAAGTCCTGCCATATGTTTATTCCCCCCATGAACTCGGCAGACACAAACCTATTACGCAATCGCCACAGAACGAAGGTAGGGTTAGCGTCAGTGTTATAGCTGTAGAAAACTTTTCCGCAAGTTTGCTTTGGCAAGCTGTCTCAAACTCCCATGAAGAACTCCAAACGCAGTGCTTTTGGCCTGATTTTGTTTGAAATGACGTCACATCAGTTTGTTCTTCGATTTTGCCTGAAGCATATGAGATGTAGATGTAAAGCTGCTGTGATGCAAGACAATTCTGTGATGCAAAAACAAAAAGTAACATATTGATTATTAAAAGAGTAGTTCACTTTTGAAAAAAACTTTTGCTGATGATTTACTCACCCCCGTGTCATCCAAGATGTCCATGTCTTTCTTTCTTCAGTCGAAAAGAAATTAAGGTTTTTGATGAAAACATTCCAGGATTTTCTCCATATAATGGACTTCAATGGGGTCCAAATGAGAGTTTCAGTGCAAACTGTTCAAAGGGCTTTAAACGATTCCAGACGGTGAATAAGGGTCTTATCTAGGACCCTTCGAGTCATGACTCGAAAAAAGATTCGTTCATTTTGATGAACAGGAGAGTCACGAACGCGCATCACAGAACAGAGCAAGGCGAGCATTTGAGCTTATAAAACTTAAACTTTGTTATTTATTTATTAAATGAGCGATCGTTTCGCTTGATAAGACCCTTATTCATCGTCTGGAATCTTTAAAGCCCTTTGAACAGTTTGCACTGAAACTGTCTTTTGGACCCCATTGAAGTCCATTATATGGAGAAAATCCTGGAATGTTTTCATTAAAAACCTTAATTTCTTTTCGACTGAAGAAAGAAAGACATGGACATCTTGGATGACACGGGGGTGAGTAAATTATCAGGAAAAGTTTTTTCAAAAGTCCTTTAAGATGGGACTTGAGGTCTCTGAAACCCTGACCTTTCTTGTACTTGACCTTTATGGTGTCTAGATGTATTTTGGGTTCATTAGTAGACTTCTACTACTGATATGGGCAAGAGATGCCCAATCGTCGTAGTCCACTGAGAGAGGTAATGGTCTTGAGGGTCTGCAGGTGGCCTGGTGACCAGCGCAACACCATGAGGAACACTGAAGAGCAGATTTTGAAAGCTCTGGGGAACAGGGGGTGGGTTTGGGTCGGGTAGGAGCGCTCGGGACCCCAGCTGGTGCAGGACGGGGTCCCATTGTGCTCCCCACCCTCCTCCTCGCGGCGCTAACAGGATTAGGCGACGGAGAGCACCCTCTCCTCAAAACCCCAAGCTTTTCCTTGCATGTCCCGTCTGATCTGGGGTTTTAAGGGTCCACTTGTCATGCTTTAATAAACCAGAAACCTCTCCCACAGGGAGACTTTGAGATTCAATCTTCAAGACTGCATCTCCGAAGCACAAGCTCACAACTTTTGGATGTTATGGCTCCTCAACATGGGCTGGCTTTCATTATGACTCATAACCATGCTGAAGAAACACACATAAACCAGCCTGAGGTGGTTTGCCGATCTAAACTGGTTTAAGATTCCAGCCAGGCGTGTGTTTCCCGTACAACAATGAAACTGGCTGCGTAAATGCCATTGCTGATGCATCGCTGAAGGAATCAAGTACACTCTAAAAAATGCTAGGTTGTTTCAACCCAACTTTGGGTCAAATGTGGACAAACCCAGGTTATTTTTTTTAATTAAAATTTTAACCCAACGTTCAGGTTTGTCCATATTTTACCTAAAATTGGGTTAAAACAACCCAGCATTTTTTAGAGTGTGGCAAACCAGTATATGTCACGTGTGTGCTGGAATAACTTCTTTTAATAAATCTGTTTGAAATCGAATTAATGCTAGATGTTTTGATGTAAATTACGGACATGGCGTCTTTACAATTACAATTACAATTTATTCTTAATTTTGTTTGCATTTGGAACGATGGTTTGGGAAAACGCGACTCATTGAACTATGCCGATAACGACGGAACTTGCGACCATAGTTGGCTAACGGTGCTTTCGCTAAATTTCAGCCCTGGATAGACGGATACAAGAGAACATCTTAGACCAGAAAATGAGTTTAACATTAGAATGCATTATCAAAAAAACAAACAAAAAAAACACATGAATAAATCAAATTGGTCAGAAGTTTTTTTAACACAAAACTGACATTGTCATTTACAAAGATGTGGGGTAGTGATGAAGAAGTGCAATTTTTTTCTGAAACTTTGACATGTTTATTTGCATTTTTGGCTCCGTTTAATCCTTTACGCATCCTAAGATGAAGATGTCACTGTCATCACGAGATAAAAACTTCTCCAAGGCTCCGAGGAAGGGAAATGGATGCACACGAGTGTCCTGACCTTCTTTCCCTGTGGACTTGAGCCGGACTCTACAATGAGTCTCCAGCAGTCTGGCGTTCATGTACAAAACCTCCCGTATCACTTTCTCACAGCAGATACCACACACGTCCTAGACGAGGGTCCTTTCACCCTTTAACCTCAACCCACACCGACACATGCTGTGGTGGCAGCATTTACCTTTACTCTAGTTTTTCAGTGTCTTTACTCAGTTTTCCCCTATTCCTGATATCAGAGGTGCGCTGTAAATGCAGCTGTAGTCCTGATGGAGGCACAGCGCTCGTACCTGACAGTGCGGCGGGACTCTCATTACCACAACAATGAAATAATTATGAATGCCGCAGCGAGACTTCATCAGAGGAATATCTATTGTATTATTTATTCAGTCCCCTGGTTCAGGGAGAACACATATAAACTTGCAGCCATGCTCTACCCCATGCACACTCTCTCCTGCCTGCCTTCCAAAGCGGTGGCTGCTCCGGCCCCTGTTTCATTCTCCACTTGGATCTTTTGGATGGACTTTGCCTCTGATATTCATGGCTGACCCTAACCGTCTCAGAGGACTATTACAGTCTGCACACTGCCAGTTGGAGGATGTTCATTCGCCAGTAAGCGGTCAATACTCTGATGGGTTCATGACTCGACGTGGAACCAGCTGCCTTCGGATGGAAGGCCAAAGCACTGGCCCAGTCCATCCAGGAGCGCTGCAGCGAGACCAGTGAACACACACACAGGTGAGCGCTGTCTTCTGGCTTGCTGGAGGGGTTTGCCTGATGTGTCTGAGTGAACTCGTGTGGGGTGCGCTCATGCCCTGTGTTTCGCTCCTGTGTCCGTCTTTGCAGTGAGGTTGCACGATGGTTGTGAGAGAGCAACACAGGATCATAAATAATGCAGCGCCTGCCTGGCAACGCCATTGCTGCTGCTTGGCAACTTCTAAAATGCCGTAGTGTTGTGGGGATGCAGTGGGCGGAGTCTGCAGGTGCTCGGCTCCTCTTTCTCCTCTTTCTCATCCGTTCATCCGATCCCGGCTCGGGAGATCACTAGCGTACCGAGCAGATGCACGTCCTGCTCACTCAGCTGAAACACAGGAGGCCTTGTTCTCCGCACTGTAATACGTCACGCATGAATACGTCTCAGCCCGCACTGAAAATTAGGCTTTTTATCATACAGTATAGTAATGTATGCACATGTGATTCAAGCCTTACAGAGGCCTGGGAAGATTCAGTTTTATTACATCAAAAGAGATCAAGTTAGAAAAACAGTCGATTTAGAGAGCTTTTTTGGACATTGAAGATTGGCACATGCCACACAAATGCATTATAAATCATGGTCACAATAATTGTAATTGTAAAAATGAAAAGATGAAAATATTTTCACTTGTTTGATAACATGTAACATGAAATATTGGCCAGAACTAGATATCACTTTTACACCAATCAGCTTTCAATTTTTAAATCAGTCTTTCAAGTTTTCATTTCTATAGTACATTTTAAAACAGCCACAAGACTGAACTAAATGCTTTATAAAAGGAAACATTAAACAAAATCGAAAAAAGGACGTAGTATGCATAAATCCAACTATAAAAACACAAAAGACACCAGTTAAATAGCCAAGGAGAAAACATGTATTTTTTTAAATGCCAATCTGATCTCTATAAAAGAAGGGACTAAAAGAAGTTTCTGGTTGTATATAAGGATGCCCTCCAGCTATAGTGTGCGCTTGGTTTTTAAGGGATTTATACACACAAAAATAGAATTTTAAAATCAATTCTAAATTGGATAGGGCACTCAGAATGGGAGTCATGTGACCGCTTTCATGGCTTAAAAATCTGGCATTTTGGACCAATTGAAGGCGAGCAATTTGTGACTCAGATGAACCACAGTTTAAGTCATCGAAACAAGTGATAAATGCATGGACAAGTTTTATCGGTCAAAGCACGTTTAATTTTAGATAGTTGCCTTTCAAATAAACATATATAAAGAATATCACAAAGAATACATTTTCTTCTTTTTAAATCAACAAAGATTTTTTTTGTTCCCCATAATCATTTGGTCATAATTTCTTGCATCATATATACTGTATCAGCTTCATTTGTGAAGCAATACTGATAACATTAAAAATTCAGTAAATGAAGATTGTGTTTACATTTCTGTTTCCTCTGCTGAAGATAGACGACCAGTTAAACCAACTTCACCAACTCAAGCATACGTTTCTGTTTGTGTGATTCCTAGGATTGGTCGGTTCAGTGATGTGTGTCGTAGTTCCCTTTTGATGGTGCTCAGATACTCTGGGTTCAGTTAGTGTGGATATCTGCGCCGATCGGGGTGTGTGTTCAACCGTTTGTCTGTATTGGAAGCACGGGGTCTCGGGCCGGCCCTCGCTCTGTGGTCCGTTTGCAGGAAACATCGGCCCGTCGGGTGAAGGTGTGCAGCTGAAAGATTAATAACTTACCACCTTCTCTGATTTGTTCATGTAAATTATTAACCATCAGCTCATTATCAATTATTTAAATATCAGACTTTGTTCTTTTTTCCCATGCTCTCATTCACAGAAAGAGTTGCAGTCCCGTCTCTGTTTTGGACGCATCTTTCTCGTGACGTAGTGGCGTAACTCGTCTATAGTTCTGTGTCTCCTAAATCACGGTTAACACTCGTTTCTGTCTCCTAAAACATGGTTAATACTCGTTTGTGTCTCCTAAAACACGGTTAATACTTCATGATGACACAGCGGATATGGGAATGGCGAGCAATGCTCTCGGGGCAGAACGATGACACTGATCAACAGCTTGATGAATTCCAGCACAATATCCACACAAATGATTATGGAGAACATTACTCAACATAACTTTGAAATTCTTCAGAATAAAAGTGAATAATTGGACTAATAAAACATTAAAAAAGTATCTGTTGAAGCCTTTGTTAATTGATATTATCCTAAAATAATCTTTTATAAATTAATACAATTATTAATAATAAGGTGGTTATTTAAATAATAATTTCTGAAATAAATATATAATTATTAATAAAATTGTGATTCAGTATCAATTTCAGGAATTAAACACAAATACCAGTCAGAATTTTCATCAGACATGCGTTTATTCTTTGATTTTGAAATAATTAACTGCATAACTGAAGATGGTGAAATTATAGAGACTGACTGTGCCTTTGTGTGATTTCATATATGTTGATCGTAATTAATGTGATTGCCAGATCAAATCATAAACATTATTATGAAGGAATAAGCAATTAAAGCTATTATAATTTAATATGAAATTGACCTTGTGGATATATATATTTTTTGGTCCCCATGATGAATCAATCTTATATGCAGGATTAATCTAAAATAGCAGAAAGTTGAATGTGATGGGTGGGTTTTACAAATCATTTTGTCAACGCAAAGTCACCATAAACCATGAAAACCCAACGTATATTATTTTTGTGTACACATGCCTCAAGTGAAATTACCCGGAACAAGACGGGAAGTGAATACCTCATGAATACCTCAAAACATGTTTGAACACGGTTTAACATTTGTGTGTTATGTTTCATCATTCGTCTATGTAAATTTCCCAAAAAAAGTGTTGTACCTTTCACCAACTTCCTGTTTGAAAGGTCAGAGGTCAGACATGTATGCCACCCTACCTGCTTTTCTTATCATTTCCCAATGAACTTCACCAGAGGCGAACAGCGCTCCGGTTCGTCCAAATCGACAGCACTGTGAGTCAGTGTGTGTAAGTCAGTGTGTGTAAGTCAGTGTGTGTGAGTCAATGTGTGTGTAAGTCAGTGTGTGTAAGTCAGTGTGTGTGTGAGTCAATGTGTGTGTAAGTCAGTGTGTGTGTAAGTCAGTGTGTGTGAGTCAGTTAACCGATGCAGAACTCTTTGCTCAGCGTTGCCACCAATTTGATGTGTTTATGATGTCAAGAAGAAGCCTCATATATTTTGCATGAGATTTGCTGTTTCCTGTGATGGTGCTCTTAGGTGAAGACAGACACACGGAGGTATAACAAGCCACCACTTTTGCTCTCATTACGTCTCAGAGGCGAGATGGAGGGAGATAGAAGAAAAGAGAAGTTTAGCGGCACACCCCACTCTCTCTCTCTCTCTCTCTCTCTCACTCTCTCTCTCTCTGCATTAAGAGCTGCCTGGGGGCATGCGAGCAGGGCTGGGGGGGTCGGTTAAGAGCTGTCATTTAAATAAGCGTTTACAGAGAGAGGAAGAGAGCTGGGGGAGGAGTAGGCAGAGAGAGAGAGAGAGGGCGAGCGAGCGAGGGGGTGGGGAACAGTCTCTTTAATGTGTCTCTGATCTCTCGCACCAGTCCACAGCTGCTGCAGCAGCAGGCCGTCCTGCTCCGCCATATGTTCCCTGCGCTGCTCCCATTATCCTCCCTGGAGCAAGGGCCCACTCACAGCCTGTGTGGCTCGCCCGCCAGGGTCGGCTACTGTTTCAGCGCAGCTCTCACTGCTGTCACCGCGCTCGCACCCCCCGACACACACACACACACACACACACATCTCTATCTCTGGCTTTACCTTCCCACCCCATCAGTGGCCTGTTGTATTGAACATGGACTTTATTTGTGGCTTCGCCCCGTTTTAGAAACCAGTTAAACGCGAATAGTTTTGAGCTGCATTAGCCCACTGTAAAAAGTATGAAAGCTTGTTTCCACCACTGAATACAAAAATTGTAAAAAATAATTGCGACTTTTTATCTCACAGTTGCGATATAAAGTCGCAATTGTGAGAAAAAAAAACAGAACTTTTTATGTCACAATTATGACTTTTTTTCTCACAATTGCGACCCAGACAACATTATAGTTGGCCCAGATCCGGCCCACATCTGGTACACAAGCATTCCACATGCCCCGGATGTGGACCAGATCTGGGCCAATGCTATATTGCTGTCTGGGGAGTTTACATCTCGCAATAAAAGTGCATCTATCCATGATAAAAGTGTGCCTGTCCATGATAAAAGTGCACCTGTCCATGATACAAGTGCATCTATCCGTCATAAAAGTGCAACTATCCATGATAAAAGTGCATCTATCCATCATAAAAGTGCATCTGTCCATCATAAAGTGCATCTGTCCATCATAAAGTGCATCTGTCCATCATAAAAGTGACTCTGTCTATCATAAAAGTGTATCTATCATCATAAAAGTGCATCTATCCATCATAAAAGTGTATTTATCATCATAAAAGCGCATCTATCCATCATAAAAGTGACTCTGTCTATCATAAAAGTGTATCTATCATCATAAAAGTGCATCTGTCCATCCTAAAAGTGTATCTATCCATCATAAAAGTGGATCTATCCATCATAAAAGTGCATCTGTCCATCATAAAAGTGCATCTGTCCATCATAAAAGTGTATCTATCATCATAAAAGTGCATCTATCAATCATAAAAGTGCATCTGTCCATCATAAAAGTGCATCTATCCATCATAAAAGTGCTTCTGTCCATCATAAAAGTGCATCTATCCATCATAAAAGTGCATCTATCCATCAAAAAAAGTGCTTCTGTCCATCATATAAGTGCATCTATCCATCATAAAAGTGCATCTGTCCATCATAAAAGTGCATCTGTCCATCATAAAAGTGCATCTGTCCATCATAAAAGTGTATCCATCATCATAAAAGTGCATCTATCCATCATAAAAGTGCATATCTCCATCATAAAAGTGCATCTGTCCATCATAAAAGTGCATCTGTCCATCATAAAAGTGTATCTATCATCATAAAAGTGCATCTATCAATCATAAAAGTGCATCTGTCCATCATAAAAGTGCATCTATCCATCATAAAAGTGCATCTGTCATCATAAAAGTGCATCTATCCATCATAAAAGTGCTTCTGTCCATCATAAAAGTGCATCTATCCATCATAAAAGTGCTTCTGTCCATCATAAAAGTGCATCTATCCATCATAAAAGTGCATCTATCCATCATAAAAGTGCATCTGTCCATCATAAAAGTGCATCTATCCATCATAAAAGTGCTTCTGTCCATCATAAAAGTGCATCTGTCCATCATAAAAGTGCATCTATCCATCATAAAAGTGCATCTGTCCATCATAAAAGTGCATCTATCCATCATAAAAGTGCTTCTGTCCATCATAAAAGTGCATCTATCCATCATAAAAGTGCATCTATCCATCATAAAAGTGCTTCTGTCCATCATAAAAGTGTTTCTATCATCATAAAAGTGCATCTATCCATCATAAAAGTGCATATCTCCATCATAAAAGTGCATCTGTCACACACGAAGCCATATGTTCGTTATTGGCCAGAGGCTAGTTGTTTTACTTTATTAATTTTTAAATAAAGTTTGGCTTTTATTAACCAAACATTACTTCATTTTTTAAGTTAAATCAACAATATGTTTTTTTACAGTGGCGTTTGCATGAAATAAAACTGAAGTAATCAGGAGTTCAGCATCTAAAGAAAAGGCAAACGGAGCTCAAACCCTCCAGAACGGCAGAACAGAAGCTTCTGAGAGGAGTCTTCATTAAGGTCCTGTGCCTTTGATCGCCTCATTAGACAGAAGACGGCTGAGGCACGTTGACATATTCATTTTCATTCAATGGAGAATTTCAACTACTGGTGAATACAGGAGCTACAATCATTAATCCAGATCTGTGCTCTCCATAAAGGATTAACTGAAGCTGGTTCTGTGTGAGTGACAGGTGAAGCTGTGGGACAGATCTGACTACAGTGTTTCCCAGCATCCACTGGGGCCGAACCAGCAACTCACACCCCTTCATGACTCTGTTTACTGAACTTTCCACCGGTGAAATATTTATTAGAGAAGGAAGATGTGGGATGGAGGCGAGGGGCACGGACGAGTCTTCCGTCTGACAGTGCTGGTTATGAGGACCGGGTGTCGTGAGCTTGAAGAAAGGCCGTATAAAAATGCTCGAGTTCCTGGTTTCAGTGACGCGTTCAACGCTACTTCCTATCTGTGTGAGGTCATGGGGTCGTGGAGAGCACCATGTGCTGTAATTGAAGATGGAGGAGCGAGACGGGGGTCAAAGGTCAGAGAGCAGCAACAATATTGCATCTCTCCGTCCAGCTCTTATTCGCCCAAATCTGTTTTTCTGTGTGTTATTTTGCCCAAAAATATCATCCTTCAGTTGCTCGCGATGTTTGCATTTGGACAAAAGAATAGGAAGTAAGCCAAGCTGGCTCCTCATGAATCTTTAACCGGGAGTTTGTTTTGTCTTATGAATGTAATTAATGCATAATTAATATTTAAAGATTGCCTCATTTATCAAATTTAACCACTTTACCCACTCACCACAGCAGCGTTGACTCATAAAACTCAGAGAATAAACAGCACGAGATTTTCGGAGTCGGTGAAGACGAGGAAAGCGAAGGCTAATGATGTTGGTGTTTAATTAGTGGCAGGTTCTTTCATGGGATGCGGATTCCCCTGGACCGTCAGGAAACGGGTCAGTAGACCAGGATTCAGTTCAGATCAGAAGCCAGAGCTCGTCTTGTTCTGCCTCTCCTGTGACAATACTGAGAACACTGACACATTTATTGTCCCCTTTCGTTTGTGGCCCTCACGCAGATCGTTTTGGACACGTTGTCTTGGTGGACGGCATGGGCTGAATGCTATAGATCCTCATTAAAGATGTACCGTGCAATTTCTGCAACGCCAGAATCTGATACCCATCCTGTGTTTGGACTGACAGTCTCACCCAAACTCATGCTATTATTTGTGCCAGATGTTGACATGAGCATTGAGCCACAGTGTGCACTTCTGAGGGGAAATGGTTTACGTGTAGTTATTTCTCTTTCCATAAATGGGCAAAGACATGAGCTGTCCGGGGCCCTCTGAAATACTCAGTACTGTAACAGGTTACTGCAATGCTAACCTAGTTTTTCTCAGTTGCTAATTCAGCATTACAGTGTTTCCCA